>NW_009919848.1:82241-83104 GCF_000696875.1 Nestor notabilis
AACATCTCTCACATTCTTGTGTCACAGCAGTTCTGAAAAAAAAAATAGTATTCTCTCTCTTTTTTGATTCTTTTTTTTTATTATTCTAACATTGCTTTCTAGTCCCTCAAACAAGTGGGTAATCTGTCAACAGCACCTCTAATGGGATTAGTCATTACGCTGCACCCCAATTAGTACAGCCTTGTGTCTCTGAAATACCCAGTGCGCAGAAAGAGGTTGGTTTTTTTGCCATTTTTATTTTGCTCCCTGTTCTTCAGAGCACTGAAGTTCACCTGCGAGCACCCTGCATTGCTGCCGAGGGGTTCACACAGCCCCAAGATATGAGTGGATTTGTTGCTGGCTCATGAAGGAAAAGAGGAAATAATGGCTGTGAATGTCAGTGCTCTTTCAGAGAAAGTCAGTGCTGCTTGATCGTATCGATGGGACAGAACACGGTCAGAGTGTCTTCTTTACTGAAACTTTCAGCAGGGGTTGATAACTTGCGCTGCTGATTGCGTGGTGTGAACCCCAGAGCTCTTTGGAGCAGGGAAGGTTCTGTTTTGCACATGCTCGTGAACACTGAAGAACTGCATCCAGCTACCCCAGTGTTCGATAGGACACGGTTCAGACGGCAGTGCTGTGGCTCGCCAGCATCTGAGTGGCGGTTAATTCACCAGGAGGGAGGAAACACGTTTTACTAAGTGTTTCACCAAATAAGAAAACCCTCCTGCAAAGGGGCTGTGCCTCAGCCGAAGCCGCAGTCTGTCTGTGGAGTTAATAGACCCCTCGTGGAGCCTCCTCACGCCTTTGTCTGGACACAGTTAGTGGTATATTCACAACTGCCTGTCACGCTACACAAGTGCAGATGAGGCGGGGGGGGGGGG
>NW_009919848.1:83162-147567 GCF_000696875.1 Nestor notabilis
CACATGAGAGAAACAAAACACACGTGCCTCTCCAGTCCTGTGCGCTAACAAAGAATGAGCAGCTACAAACAAATAAAAATCGTGGCAGAGGATGTCAGCACAAGCTCTTTATTATCAGTGGCATTTCATTCCCCGAGGGACCCGCACACCCCTTGAAAGCAAGGCTCATTCCCCCAAAGTCAGCAGCGTTATACCAGAGAAAATCCAGTTTAAATAAACGCAATATTAAGTCCTGTGACAGGCTCTGACAGGGTCAGCTTCAATCTCCCAGTCCATATTGCTTCCCTCTGACCGCAGCTTCCCTGCTCCTTCCCTCCTCCACCTCACACCATCTAATACGTTTGATGTTGTGCAAAATGAGGAAAAACCCTAGCGCTATAGCTATAATGAGAATGTGTTCTCGGGATGCCCATTAATTAATCCTGGGAGACCTCTGCTCCCCTGTGCCGTGCCGTTAAAGCTACAGGCAGCTCAGAGGCTCTTCCTGGCAGTTCCCAGGGATGAGGCAGAGGTAGAGAGGAGGATTTACAGGGTGCTCTGAGGCAATGGCTCTGCACACCCTGCTTCCCCCTGCCCACCCAAACCCTCACCTGGGCACAACCAGCCCCTGCTTGCTTAATTGGCTGGCTGATCCAGCAGCATAATGGCAGCGGTGGCTACTTCTCTCTCCCGTCACAGGGTGCAAGAGGGGGAAAGGTTCAATGGGTTGGCATTGAAATGTTAGACTGAATGTCAAGGCCGGGCGGATCACCCTGTGCCATGACAGCTGGCCCAAAAATAGCAAATACAGCGGGAGCTGGAGGCACCTAATGAGCCTCCTCTTCCCTCGCTTCGGTGGGTGTTCATGTTACCAGCAAGGCCAGAAATCTTAAGCTACAGAGGCCTCTGCCTGCCTTTTTTTTTTTTAATATTCCCAGCTCCCAGGTATGCTTTGGGACAGCTCTACAAAAATTAAAAAAAAGAAGTCACGGTTTGAAGCTGACAGATACATTCATCCTAATATTGCCACTGAAAACCCGGCAGGGGAAGGAAATGGGAAGGTGGAAAAACAATATTAAGAAAAATAATAAATCTCCAGCAAAAATATTGCCAAGTGCCACACGACACCCAGCTTTATTTCCTGATGTTCACAGGAGAAGTTAACGAAACAATACAGAAATACCCTGTCACCCCCTCTGCAGTGATTACAGCATTTACAGTAGCTATGAGAAGTATCCACGGACAGCAACAGGAATTGTGAGGATGCCAAGAATGAGATAACTCTGTCACCCTAGGCTGGTGTCAGTGACATCAATTATAAAGTGTCTGTCACGTGCTTCAGGAACCTCATGCATGATCAGTCTTCTGGCAGGCGCAGGGACGCGGTGCTGCAGGCTCCGCAGCAGTTCAAGGAAACACAGCGGCAGGTGAAGGGGCATCAGGAATGTCCAGGCTGGCCAGGACCTGCAGTGCCACCTTCGCAAAATACAGTGAGACAAATTGCCTCTTGCCCTACTAAACTACCCCTCGTCATTCCACCTGCAAAATAATCCTTCACTATTCGTAAACATAGACCTAAAATCATCCTGCTGTCAGGGTCAAGAGACCATTGTGGACAACGCTGATGAGAAAATTTATGTTCTTTCCAAGCGTGAGATGTGCATGAGAAAGGCGTCCTCTGCTTCTCTCTCTGCTGCCTGGTGTGAAGTCTGAATGCATTCCAAAATTATAAAGAAAACATATACAGACATTTTTTTTTCTTCTTCTCTCCAGCTCTTTTCCATTCAGAGTCAGCAGGGAATGGACTTTGTTTGTACTTATTTATAATTGCGGTATACTGAGGAATGTTCAGTCAGAGATGTGTTTCACATCTCGCCTCAGAAGTCCATGCCTATTTTGATCTTTTCCAAGCGCAGTATCAGATATGTTTCTGGTTGCTTAGAAAGATTTGTATCCCCCATACACAATCCTCCTGTATTGGAGGACAGCAGATTTGTTTTCCTGTGGAATTCAAGTGTTGTGGGTCAGAAGAAGAACATTTTGGTTATACTTCTCCTTCCAGTAAATTAGTCATTGACTGGTTTTTTGTTTGTTTGAAGATATGGCCCAACACCTGCTATGTCCTATTACGTTAAATAGCCGGCTAGAGTAATTTGCTTTTGGCAGCAAAATGCAGGGATGGGTGCTATGTGCTGAAACAATTGTGCCGCCCACTTAGCACATATTGCCCTAATATTTTTATAGCTATGTACACAGAGGAGGGCTACTCAAATATTTTCCGTAGAAAAGCAGCTTACTGACGGTTTCCATAAAATGCTGCTTCTTTCCAAGGAAAATTCTACTACTGGCTGAGAAACTAAACAACTGAAAACTAGTGGGCTTTTAGTCCTGGGGCAATAACCAAAAAAATGTTAATTAAAAAAATGTAAGAATGGTGATTCAGAAAGCAGAAGAGTTTTTCTTGAAGGAAAGCTTTATAAAACAGTCAGTGGTTTACAAGACGGGTAGTTTTTATACTCTTTTATATACAGGGCTTTTCATCTGACCTACTTCACACATAAGGTGTGGCAGGCAATAACCTAAAATGATGCAATCAAGAGAAGAAGCTGTGGCACAACAAATACAAGTGAGAGAAAGAAATTTCAGTGTTACTTTTACTAATTCTTCTATTGTCAGTCTCAGATATGGGGAGTCTTTCTGGAAGTGCCTTTCCTGGAGACATTTCACCAAATGGACAGCCCCTGCTTCTACTTTAAAAATAATAAAAGGTTGTAAACTCTCTTAGCTGTGGAGGAAAGATTACTAATGGGCACTAAAGCCTTTAAAAAACATCAGGCAAATAAGGAAAACTTAGAACATACTCTTTATGTATTCCCTCATTTTGAAGACAGTTTGTAACAAGAAATTCGGAGAAAACTAACACAATTCCCCTCAGTGACTTGAGCTGGCAATTCTGCAACTATGTAGTGGTATAAAAAGTAATTGAAGAAGACATAGTTTGCTGAAGCTAAGAAATGTCTTAGCTTTTCTTGCAATCTAATTAATTTGCTTAGTTTCCTATGGTTGTAGAAGTACCAGTGTTTGAGGTCCTTTGAATTAAGTATGGAGATTCAAGCCAAGAAATCATAAAAACCATGAATCACTGTGGTAATGTTCAAATCCAACAGGTTGGGCATAGTTTTCTAAGTAACCTTATTACTCTAAGAATATACAAAAATGCACACTAAAATCCTGCACTGGCAAAGAAACTAGATGACTAGGTCTTTTCCAGCTACACTTTCTCTGGTTCCAGATTTCTGTGGGTTTATTATTACAAATTATTTCAGGAATCCTGTTTCCTATAACAATGAACATACTTGTTCTCCGTTTTAATCACTGTGAGACACAACAAGACTAATATTGTCATATATTAAGTAATTGAAACACTTGGCCTTCAACTGTGGTGATATCCCAGGAGATTACCCCTACTGCTGAGTTGTATCACTTAGACTACATAGCTCCTATGCACTTTTCCTCTTTTCGAGGATCAGACTAAAATACCATCTAAAGGAAAAAAAAGAGGAATCGAACTGTAGGGCTTTTTTTCCCTGAGCTTTTAAATTTTTCAGTTGTCTTTCTTCTTATGACTGTCAACCATTCCAGCTATTCAGAGACCACACCAGTATGAATTCCATGAACATATGTCTTGAAGGCTAGACAGGGCGAACAGAGTCTTCACATTTGGGGGGGAAAAAAGGGGAAGTGGTGCTCTTAATTTTGATGTATACTCTGGTTTTGGTCTACATCCCCCAGTTAAGTTGAGTTGCCTAACATCAAGAGCAAGAAGGAGTTGGAAAAAGCTATGCTTTTGAGGACTCCGTCAAAGCTAAAAGGTGATATGGGGAGTAAAGTATTGCCAAATGCCAGAAAAAGCATCGCTGCATGATCTTTTGTGAACAAAGGCGTCTGGAAAATCCATGTACTCTACAGCTCAGAGTGGAAGCCAGGTAGGGGTTGAAGGAAGCGGCTTTGCTTTGCTTCTTGGACTTATGAAGCCTAGTGCTTTAGACTGCACCTCAAGCAACTTTGGCTTAAGTGAGTGATTCTGCTGTGGTCACAGGGAGCATTTCCATCAGTATGAGTCTGTGGAGCTGAACCTTAATACAATGCCAACGTTAATCTGAGTTGTCACAGGAAAAAGGAAAGAAAGAGTGAAATGAATATGCACAAGCTAACCTGAGAGTCATTGTAGCTGGCCAAGATAAAGAGTAACAGGGTATTGAAATGGAACCAGTATGGTTTGCAGAAACATCTATGAGCGAAGAAATACTCTGCAAGTGAAATGTACATTATACACTGAGTTTTAGAATGCGGTGCTCTGCTTTAATGATTCCCACAGAAGCAAACCCCACTTTTTCAGTCTTTGTGGTAATCCAGTGAAAATGAACTACTGCAAGACCTTAATGATGCTCTCCCCTTCCAGTAACAACAGATACAGGCAGTGCTGTTCCTTTTTTTAAAAAAAATAAATCACTTTCCTTTTTTTTTTTTCACTTTCTTTATGCTGTGCAGAACAGAACATAATTACTTTACACTGTAGGCTCAAAAAGTCACTAAGCAGCTGATAAAAGGCAAAGAAATCAGTACAATTTTCTAGCTGAAAAAAGGGCTTTTCTTATTGAAGCTGATAACTCTCACCAAGGGCTCCAGGCTTTTGTTACATCAATTTGAGGAACTCATAATCTCTGCATTATGAATGTTCAACCAGGATATTTCCTGCTGTAGTGCATCAGGCACCTTCAATATCACAGCTCCTGTTGTCATTGTTGGGTAAACAGCTTTTGACACGTTTTCAATATGATTACATTAGAACAAGTGGGTCATGATTGATAACCTAATATTCAGGCCATGCAAATCATCAATCACAGGAAGTATATTAATTATTCAATGTAACCGTCTAATGCAAGAATCAATGTTGGAAATGAAGAAAAGAAACTCACAGCTCCCAGCAGAGGCTACACCAGATAATAAAAAAGGAATACTAAATAATCTCAGCCCATAATCCTGTTTAATAAAATCCATTTATTTAGCTGTCAAAAACATGATAAAATTATTTAAAAAAACAAGATAATGAAAAATATTTTTAATTTTTTTCTTGTGGAAAAGAGACTTTTGCACTTTTAGACCATGATTAAATGCGAGGTCTAAAAATACACTGTAAATAATGAGAATAGCTATGACATATGTGAAGAAAAAATATCACTCAGAGAAAACAGGTGTTCTCAGTTATGCTTAGTGAGGTTAAATCAATTATGACAGTATGACACATGGTCTGCAGCAATCCAAGAGCCATACAGATCCCCTAGACATCACACATACACACACAGAGTAACAATTCTGCACAGGAGGCAACACATTCCCTCCTTAAACAATCTAAATCTGAAATTACTTCAGTTAGCTAAAACAGCCCTAGCAAGAAGCACTATGGCTGTGTCTTCTCTACTTCTAAAGTGTTGGAAATTGTGATCAAAAACATTTTCAATGAAGAAAGGGAGAGGCATCGTAGGCAATGTTGGAAGGTGCGAACTTAGTGACCCACCTGGCTGATATGGCTAATTTTGTGGCTAATATCAAAGATATTTTATCACTGCCAAGAAATAGATACTCTATCAGGATTTTGAGGTCAGATGCAAGAAGGACAGTGACAGTCATAGCAGACTCTTTTAAACAGCCCTGACTGATGAGGCAGCAGCCCCACCCACACTTAAATGGATTTGGGAATGCCAGGCTTAGGCTTGTGGAGAAATGCAACAGCACAGCTTGTAACCTTCTTTGGTCTATGAGTGGAGAGCCATGGAGGCATGGTGAGAGCGCATGGCAGCGAGTCTCCACAGAACCACTCACTCCCTTTGCTTTAGCAGACTCATTAACAAACAAAGTCTTGGCTTTGAAAGAGGATATTGTAAAGAAGCTGTGTTTCAAATGACCTGTAGCAGGGAAAAAATACAGATATACAGATAAACAATAAGTGAAAATTTCTCTCATTTCATAACCATATTTTTTAAATATTGTCAAGCTGGCTGGACTTCTTGGTTGGGCAGCAACCCAGCTGGTGTTTAAGCCCTCAGTCTTGGGCTCTGTGTACTAATAAGTTCCCAGGGGTCTGCATGCCTCCAGTGCTTACTCTTCCCTTACCGTCTTTGGAGTACATTTCTTGAACACTTGTTCCTACCTGTGACACCTCTATTAATACCCATAATAAGAGTCCAGATGCTTTAGATTCAAATGAACGCCAGCCTCGGCATTTCAGAATCTGAAACACAACCTTTCTCCTTTTTCCAAACCTCTTCCTTATTCAGGGACACATGTTAACTGAGCCAAACACAGAGTTGTTGTAGGGTTCCAAAGGCAGTCAGGCTTTAGGAATATAAGGCTGGAAAGGACTTTTAGGTTGAGAATATAATCCCTTGCTCTTACAAGGCTATTCATACAAATCCTTTCATGAACCTCCTTCAGAAACTTCTCAGGTTCTAACTTAAAAAAAATAAATAAAAAGGATGCATATGTACATACATATGTGTATGTATATTTTGGGCTTACCACTGCTGTGGGAAGATTGTTCCATAACCTCACTGCTCTAATACATAGAAAATCTACTCTAATTTCCAGCCACAAAGCATTCATGACCAGTTTCTGCTCATTTATTCCAGTCTTAACATTGTTCTGTAGCTCTTCCCTTTCCCTAGAAGCAAAATACTGCAGAAAATGCAGACAAGCCGCTGTATTTAAAATGGAGTATTCAGTTTAATGTACATAGAGATAGCAAGTCCCAATATAAAAAATAATACTTAAAGCGGACAGCTTTCCTCAAATTGTCACATTAATAAAAAAGCTCATGTCTGTTTCTAAAAAAATAGCAAGAAAGCAAAATATTGTTCAGTCAAAGCTTTGAATGTAGAGCCAGTTCATAATGAAAGTCCACTGAAGTTCGTAAGAGCGCACAGGCAGTTGTTTTACAGGAGAATGGAAGTCGAGTGTGTTTGACACTTTCTATCCAGCCTGTAACATGACAAAAATACAGATATGCAGACAAAGCAAATGTGTTTAAATAACAGTTTTTCTAGCAGATTAATTGTTCAGGTAGTTTTTCTGGAGGACATGGAAAGAAAAACCCAACCAAACAAACAAACAGAGAAGAAACAAAATCAATTCATCTTTCTAGAAGGGTTTTAAAAAAATATTCTGTGACTAATGTGTGTGTATACAAACCACAAACGAGTGAAACTCTGTGGTCAAGCAGCAGTATGACTGTGCTTGCTCATTGCTTCTCCCATCACGCCAGCACAGCTTCTCCCAGCCCGCTGCCCTATCACGCTGTCACTCCAGGTTGTCAGAGGAGAACATTGTGGTTCATCAGAGAAGAGTCAGCGAAAGAAGCTGCAAGCAACTCTGCACTATAACATAGTGAGGCACTATGAGGCTCAAACATTCTGATAGCTTATTCAAGCAATCTGCACTTGCAAAGGAAGTTCAACCATAATTAAAGCATTTTGATCACTACACAAGATTGTGCCACACAGGCCTTCCCAAATCTTGCCAGCTCTTGTTAGTACATTCAGGCTTCTTCTTTAAAACATTTTTTAGCTTTTTATGTTTAGTTCTAAAATGCACTGTATTTACCTGAGAGATCAGACCAAGCTTCCGTCTCCAAAACATTTAGACAGATTTTTTTTTTAAATTGCACAGGAGACCAAAACTCATCTTTTTGGTCTCCCAGGCAATTACATATCCAGGCACTCAAAGAAACAGAAAAAGAAAAAAAATGGTTTTCTTCCATACCCCAATGGACAGTTGATTAAACACATATTATTTTAGCTGTGGATTACCTTTTCAGTTTTTAAATCAGAACACATATATTAGTAGCTACCTGGCCTCTCGCATGCAGCAGGTGGGGAAAGTACAAGAAGTTATGCAAAAGGCAACTGAAACCACGCAAATAGAAAACTGGTCAAAGCACATGAAGCCAGAAAATCCACCAGAGAACAGAATTTTGCCCACAGGCTGTATCTTGAAGTTATCTGTGACAATTTACCCACAGGAGTTCAGTTTTATCTCCTTTGAGTTCTTAATGATATGCAGATTTAAATTGATCCCATATCTCCAGGAGCAGAAGATAAACTCTGTCTTGCTTGGTGCTAAAAAACTCTTGGACCAGACTTTCACTGTTGTTGCTCCCTAGCCAGATGTTCTCAGCATAACATTGAATCTGTTCTCAAGCCACGATCCATTTTCAGTGCTGCCTCTTTAGCTCTTGCATTATAATATTGCTCATACAAAGAGGACCAGAACAACTCCAGCACATTACCATGCAGATGCAGATCTGCAGGTTTTAGGACATATGTTGGTATTCCCAAGCGGAGATGCTTCTCTTCTCTGTGCTTCAGGGTCCTCACCAGTAATACCAGGAGACTCAGAACCCTGAATTCTTTCCCCAGGGTAGCTGTTTAAACCTTTTGATTCAAATTCTGAGATCAGGTTGCTGCTTTCTTTCATAACTCCACTAGAGTTTTGGCAACATGAGCTGGGAGGACGGGGCTTATTTTCTTCTACTTGGTGGGATTCATGTGCCTTATATCACCTTCTCCCTTTAGGCTATTCTGTTGAGAGAACAACACAGTTTCAGCCCATCTTGGAAGCCATTCCATTCTGCACCAAAGATGTGGCTTGGCATGGCTTTAGGTATTAAGCATATCTCGTGCTAGGTTTCTCACACAGCCAAGACAAATACTTAGCCACCTGGCTGAGGGGAAAGGAATAAGGAGATGAAGGTGTACATGGCAACTATATTTTGTGCATAAGCTAATCAAGTCGGTGTGTTTGGAGAACATCTATTGGATTGAGCCCCTCAGACAGAAAAGAGAAGGAACACCTCATTTAAGGATCGAAACAAAGCTGAAGAATGAAACAGACTCTGAGCTGCTTGGACAGTCAAGGCTGAGGTGCCTCTGAGGATGCCCAGAAGCAGAATTCAGGTTTGTGAAAAAAAAACCCAAAAAACAAATGTCAAAAATTTAGGCAGCTGCAGACTTCAAGCAGTAGCTGAGGAGAATTTTTGAGAATCTAGGTTTTGGACTAAGATACCAAAGCCCCACTTGGAAAATTTGGTCCCTTCATGGATGTGGCTTTCAGTGTTTCAGTGCCTTCATTGCTCTTCTGCAAAATGAGGATAGGTGCACTCTGTTCTCTAACAGGAATGCTGAAAAAATGCATACAGACAAATCTGTGAGGTGATGAGCCCTGCAGGAAAAGTGCAAACCTTTGAAAGAGAAATTACAGTTAATGAGCCGATTTTGCAAAACAGGCCTTCAGCCAACAGCAAGCTCTCAGAAAAACAGAAAAACCCAAAACATTTTCACTCGAGAGCAGTGGGGCCTTGCACCTAGCCCAGGACTGTGCTGGCTGGACACAAGTTAGTCTGCGGCACCTGATCAGCAGTGACTCATCTATAATACTTTGTGTGTTGTTTGAGGTTGTTATCACATCATGGTGTACAGGACTCAATGTGTGATTTGTTCTATGGGACACAAAATACATGCAGAACAGGCTAGTCTCTCACTCAACCCTGCTCCTGTTTTGAACTGTCCGTGTAGTGACAGGAAGAAATGCTGCTCCTCTCCCAGCTGAGCCTTCTTCTGCTTCCTCCATCACGGAAATTGACCAGAGTTCCAGAGAAATGTTCACAGGCATTTGTTGCATGCAAATAGCTGCCAAATAAATCATTGTATATTGCAGCACAACCCCTGAGGGGGTTTGTACCTATGGAACTTGCTACTGTCACTCCACTTCCCCATACACCTTAATCACGTTATTCATTCAGCAAGAAGGATGAATGTTACAGCATGAGACTTTAATCCCTTACTGCTGAGGATCTGATTCTCAGAGAAAGAGAGTAAGCAGAAAACCCAGAGAAAAAAAAACTTTAGGTAGGAGTCAAATGCCATTATTTCCCAACAAGGATTGCATTATAAGGATGTCTTCCTAAAATACTTCAGGAGAAATTTACTGTGCAAGCCCACATTCGTTCTGCATGCATGGATGTATGTACACACATGTCAGTAAATACAGGGCCTAAACAACACTTTTAAGGCAGTGAATTTACAGCCTTCTAAAGCATCTGAAAAAAAAACGAACCATCTTCTCTCTACCTCCGTGGGGTAGCTCTATGGATCTCAAAGCAACTTTACAAGAATGTTTCCTCTGTATTCTAACCCTTTCACTTTTATTCCATAAAACAGTAAAATAGAATAATCACATAAAATAGACAAATCACAGGGAGAGAAGCACAGCATGTACTGATAATCTAGTGGTAAACTAAGAGCCTGTCTTTTTAATAGCCCCAGTACATTTTAAAGGTACTAGTTCATTTGATATCTCTGCAGTCAGTGCTCTCTGTATGAGGGGCACTGCCTATTTCTTCATGCTGGCCTTGACAATAACTCCAAGTGGATCCCTTCCACTAAGATTTAAGCTCTCAGACAAATCTAGAGGAAACTTGACAAACACAATGTCACACCTCATAATTCCACATAGAACAGACATGGTATACCACTAACAGCGACTGATACTTTTGCTTGCCTATGTCCAAGGGTGGTTATAAATCAGCAGCTGAGACATTCAAGGCTATATAGTTCATTACAAACTAGTTTCCTTGCCATGCCAGCTTCCAACTGGCTGCTGTTACTCCAAGCTTAACTAGGAAAGAACACAAACCAGACAAAGAAGTGCAGCATTGCATATTTTCAAAGAAAGCAATCAAAGGAGCTAAGACAACATAGTCCAGTTTAGAGTTTATGAGAAGCACATCTAACAAAGCTTTTGGTAGATCCTTCCTCTAAGCATGATTGAATGACAGCTTAGTGAGCTGTCTTCATAATGCCAGCTCGTACTTACACAACCTAAAGGTACGGTCTCACTTTCTTTTCCAATACACCTTTCTGATCTCAGCCCTGCTTGAGGGATTGACTAGTGGCAATTTCTAGCTCCATTTTAATGCAAGATGTCTGCAAGCCTGGTGACTGTCTCCCTTCTTGGCTTCATTTCAGGCCCTCTATCCACCAATATGGGAAAGAGTACTGCCTTCCTTGAAAGCCACTAGTTCTGAGAATCAGCAGCATAACAGAAGTCATGAAGTATTGAAGCTGGATATGACAGAGATCTCAGCCCATCGATCAAGTCACCAGTTTTAGAATTAATTATAATAATAATATTATAGCAGATACTTATAAACTGCATTCTTATAAACTTACAAACGTATTATAGCAGATACTTATAAACTGCAGACCCTTCCTGGCCTGGGAAGGGAGTGGTAGAAATCATTTTTTTATCTAAACTAGTTAGGAAGATATTTTTTATTCCCAAACCTCACCTATCAATCAGATTTCCCAACTTGTTGATAAGTTGCAGGTTTCACTACCATATTACCACTATTCAGTGATGTTGTGGTACATTGAAACTATTTTAATTCTTCCAGTACTTACCAGTCTCCACTAGACAGACTTGGCACCTCTATCTGTTCCGTAAGCCCCACATGATTACTAGTTTCCCAAGTGAGAGAAACCTGCAGTGTAAGAATAGAAGGATTGAATCTCATTTCTGTTACTGCCACCCAGCTCTGAGTGGCCATGGTGCGCAGCATAGTGACAACCTTGACATTCCTGAGTCATCATGGATTTGCTGCAGAAGTTTTACAGGCAAGATACAAAAGACTGTAATGAGGACTACTGATACAAAGCTCTCCACACTTCCTTCTTACTATCTCTGCCATGCTAGGGAAGAATAATGGTTTATGGACAACCTCAGTTTACTCTCTTGTCCTCTAATATTAATCATTCTATGTCAATGAATAAAAGTACAATGGTTAACATTATAGATTAGTTGTTGCTTCTTGATCTGTAATTAAGGGATTACATGTTTGATAAGATTTTCAGGCATAGGAATGAGAAAGTGTATGATGAGATACAGTATCTTGCATGAAAGACTTTTTGACTGCAACCTTGAACTCAACCCAGAACTCGACCTTGAGCTGCTACCCAAAAGCACTACATCATCTCAATTTGCATTGAACACAGAGGAATGAAGGTAAGGAACTATACAATTTGAAGCACTTGCAAGACAACAGAGACCAAAACCCAGCCTAGGCATATGCTGTGTGAGTTACAATTTTTTTATTAACCTCGTTACTTTTTTACTGAATCAAATTAATTGGGAAATGTCAGCATTTTATATTTCCACATAATCCACAAGGAAAGTAATAAAAAAGGATCATTCTATACCAAGTGCTTTTTGCACAGTACTCCACAACATGAAACAGTCTAGATAATCATGTTTCATGAACTCTCCATGGATGGACCCTGTCATGCTAAACCTCAGAGCTCCATTGCACTGCTCTACAGCCACTATTCTATGTCCTGGCCAAGAATAGCAACTATGTCTTTGGGCAGATAGATCTGATTAATTGTCCTTGATCCCAAAGTCTTCTGCTTCTATCCTAGTGCTTCTCTGAAGCAGAATGTCATGGCACTCCCCTGTGGCGGCTCAGCACATTCTGTTTCCTGACACCAGAAAGCCTTGCAGCAAGACTGAGCAAACTTTATTTGTACAAGGGAGAAAGGCAGTGGCTGTATGTTCTGATTGACTGCATAAAACCACAGCTGCATGGGCAACTGAAAATCAGTTGATAATTTTAAACACAACAGGTGCTCAATGAAAAGGTAGCAGGGTTATGAAAATATATCAAACCTTTCCAAAACCAGAAGTCTATGCAGCATGAACACAGTGAAGACATTCACTGCTGAATGGTTTTGATCAGGTTGCAGGCACTGGTTTCAAGAAAGGTGTGCAAGAAATGGTTTTCTCATTCTATGTCTTTAGCCAGATTATTATCCTGGAAAATACTAATTTAAGAGTGCCAGTATGTGTTACTGTAAATTAATGACAGTTACTTTCTCAAAGGCAAAAATACTATACTGGAAAGGAATTTCTTCTATTATTCACCACTTTTATGAGGTTACAGTGTTTGGATTCAGCCCTAAGTTTAGGACTGAAACCCAGACACAAACACATACCCACTCATAACCCCTACTGTCACCCTGGATGTAAAGACTATTATTTTCTCTTAATTATGTTTCTGCTGGTGCAGCCTGAATTTTCAAAGATATTCAGCACTTTGCCTTATGCAGTGTGCAGATTTTCATGCAGGCACATACAGACTGTTAAGTTACAGAGATATTTAGGATATGCACAAAATAGTTCCTTTTTTTTTTCCCTCCTCCTTTCTATGTTTTCATAGTTCACTGGCCAACATCAGTATAACAGCTATGCTGTCAAAAAAAGAAAATCCAAGCAGTGATAGGCAGAGCCTTTATACAGAAATTCACCCTATTCTGGCAGGCTATTTCCTTATGATTTTTTAATCAGGAGAGATACGTATTTTACAGGACAAATAGGAAGACACAAGCATTACCCAAGTGACCTTACAATTCAGCTTTTGCAAAGCTGCAAAGGTGAGATGCCAAGCCATAGACCAGGTTTTTATTCTTGGTTCTCCCAGTAGCCTGCTAGCAGTGCTGGGCACTCACCTTGGCTCTTTGCACCTCAGTCATCTCATGTGTAAAACAGGGATAAGAGTACAAAGTACACTTAGATCTATGGGTGACAACAGCAGTGCAGTATAATAGCTAATTTTTTGAGGGAACAAGTGTTATTCCTTCTCAGAGCTTGAACAAGGAGGGAAAGTGGGGACACCACAGGCCAAACCAAGGAGATTTCTCCTACAAAGCCACCAAGTTGTTGTACAGCTCTAGCCTAGGGGTCTGACTACATGTCCCCCTCTCATCCTTCTTGTGTGAAGGGAAGAGTCTTACAAGGTTTCTCTTTCTGTGACCTGGGTATCCCCATCACTTCTGAGTGCTCCTGTATAGCAGCTTGCTTTGCAGAATGACTCTCCACAGGGCTGTATGTACAGCCAACCACCTGATCAGTGGATCTGTTAAATTCTCAGGATCACACACAGCAACATTGTCACATCATGCTGAAATCTTATTCCAACTCCCTTTGGCCTCTAAGCCAGCCATGATCAGATGATTGGTGACAGAATTGCTCCCCTCTCTCCTTTCCTAGAATGGCTGGATTTTGTTGACTTGATTCTCTTAGCAGCTTTTTGAAAAGTGAAAACTTTTCAAAGTTTTACCTTGAGTACTTTGCAAAGTACCTGCTAGTACTTAGAAGCTGAAGACAGCTAACGTAGCTCTGACCGGACTCTCAGGTACTGAATATATTAATTTGGATGGATACCTCATCTTGTAACTCCCCTGCTTCCTTAGCCAGGAAAAGTATCCCTAAATGATTGCCCGGTTTTACACTCTTCACTAGGCATCTGCAATTGACCAATTCTGAGACAGAAGTTGGAATAAATGGTCCTTTGGTCTACCTTGGTACAGCCATTCTTATGCAGTAATCTCATCTTCATTATCTGAAATATTAGGTTTCAGGTCGGGTTTTCCCCAGACTCCCTGTGATGATGAATGATTTAAAGAAAACATTAAGACAAAATGCTCAAAAGTGGCAGATTTGGGATGGCATAGAATGACAACTTTGTATCGTGTCTGAATGTAAATAACTTCCTGCTTACTCTCACCTTTGAATCTTTAATGGAGACAGTAAAATAAGACAAATCTTATATTAGTACACCCTGGAGCCCATCAATCATTTCCTTTCTCCACCAGAATACAATTACCTTTGTTAATGATTTTTTCTACAGTTTTGAATCCACATGACAGTGTCCATACTCAACCACCTTTCAATGAATTAAGAGAAAAATATTTTTGAGATGCATGTAATGCTTCACATACTGATATTATCCGTATGCTCTGATTTTATTTTTTTTTAGGTAGAAAAATAACAGGCAAGCACATATATAAAGCGAATAGTTTATAACCCCATGCATGTGGTTGGAGCTCCACAGAAGCTTTATTTCTTTCTTTTCTCTTCTTGTCTTGTCATATTTGTCATTTTATGGTGCTAGAAAGACAAGTTAGACAAGAGATTCAGTCGCGCTTCTATTTTAGAGATTTTTATAACACTTGCCATTATTTAATACTACATTTGAGTAGCTCAGTCCTAGAATCTCCCACTGACATCAGTTAAAAGTTCTTTACCATTAACACTAGGCTTCATCTTGATTGATATTTTAAATTAGAAGCTGAAGGATCTGTATGAAGGGCAAGTTAACAGCATTTGTGTTGAGTTGCTCTTTGTACCAAGGCAGATGTGTATGCTTTTGACAGGAGGAAGATTAATATTTGGGTAATATTCCTCCTCTGGGCCTGTTACTTGCTGCCAATTTTTCAGAAATATGTGAGGTTTAGAGCACTGGTGATTAGGATTTGTACTTTTGGCATGAGGTCTGATATCTGGACCACCCAGGTGAAAGTCCACTGCAGTTCAGGAATCAGTTGATTCTAAAAGTCTGGGAATGTCCCCTTCCAAAATGATGTCTGGGGGCTGATCCATGAATTCTACATATGCTGCAAACATCTGCTTATGCTCCAAGCTCAGAAGAAGACCTCTGAAGTAACAGAATCCAATAAAACACAACAAGAGCCCAAATCCTAGACCTCCAAATCTGAGCATTACAGGAGAAATAAATAAATAAATAAATAAATTAAAAGGCAGGTTAATGTGACTCTTTATAATTTTTGACTGCCATTTAGCCTGGAGATGCCATGTTCTACCTAGAAATCACATGTTCAGTAGCCAATCCACCCAGCTACAGCCAGCCAGTAATTGTTTGCTGCACAAACTCTGTAACACTTCATTAGTTCTGCCACACATCTACTTCCACTGAAGGTAACTTTCCAAAATGAGAAAGCACAGGGCAAACTTCCATCTATTTTTAGTGCAACTCAAAAAAAAAAATAAAAAATACAGGAAATGCAATTGAGGAAAAGGGCTGCTTGCACTGTAGTTTACAATTTAAAGCAAAAATATGGACTGAGGTTTTTTTTGTTTCTGTCAATCTTACATTTCTCCAATGAGACTGTGAGAAATGTGCAAAGTTATGTGATCATTTCTGACAGTTCTTGGCAGCTGGGCAGGCAAGCATTGGAAAGGATATCTCTCTCCCGATCCAAGATTAAATTTGGACTGAAACACAGGGCTCATTTAGGCAGCAATTAAAGGACCTTATAGACTGAGGGAGAATGAAATGATAAATGCAAAGAGGCTTATTTAATGGGGATATTAAGTAAACTGCTGGTAAAAATGCCCATTTATCATCCACTGATTCCTAATTGGTTTCCTGTTCCTGCCTGCATGTGGCATTTTCAGAAGGAATTACCTTCCTTTAGTGCGACTGTTGCAAATGCAATAAATCAAGCCCATAGATTTCTAGCTAATTTAGATGGAGACTAAATTGGAGCCAAAGCATGCAAGAGTGCTTGCAATTAATGTTCATTACAACTTTTAGCTTCAAAAACAGGAAGGATCATTTTAATGCACCATTCCCGAGCAAGGACACTGTTTCAGGACTTGACCACCCTTTATATTCTCAGTGAAAATCACTTGGCTTTGTAAGCAACTGACCTTCCTAAAACCTTCTTAGGAACCCAGTTTGAGGTCTAGCAACCCTTTAAAAACCTGTACTTCAAAAAAATTCCCTGTCTTTTGTTTTCCTTACATCCCTCCTCTGTCTACAAAGACCAACTTACAAAACATAGCTTACATTCACCATATCGTTATCGATCTCAGTCACCTGATTCCGACAACATAAACCTTTTTTCCATCAGGTAGTGTAAGAAGGTAACAATATTCCAGCTGAAAAAAATCAATAAAGCAAGCTGCAGTATCCCAAGCAGCAACTTCAGTAGACGGTCTATGGTCTTTCAGTATGCTAGTTTTCCAAGGGTTCAGCTTTGCAGAATAGAACCAAAAAACAACTTGCTAGTGTGGGAATTCCTTTGTTTTGCCATTCTCACAAGGTGCTTTAGAGATGGAGTCTGTGTCTCATTTTATGGCATTTTATTATTTGATACAGTATACTACTTTTCAAAACGCACAGTGACCCAAACTTTCTGCAGCTTTTGGCTTTTGCTCCACTTGAGTGCAACCCTGATATGCAGCATTGCAAGCATAAACAAAACTTAGTTAGCTGTTGTGAGTTCCAAACAAAGCAAAAATAGCCAAATATCTTCCACTTCCTGAACCCGCAGAAGAACATGGCAGTTATTTATACTCAGTGTAAAGAAAATTAGGCTTACAAGGTCTTAATCCCCCCAAAAAGTTTTTCTATATATGATAAGATTCTTTGTTTCTTTTACCCACTGAAAGAAAGGATTGTCTGTTTTTTTGGTTTTTTCCAAAAATATAATTGACACAATCTAAGTACTTTATGGCAATCAAGAGAAATAGATTTAGAAAAACTCTCTATACTTGGTGTCACAGAACAGGAGACAATCTATTGTTCATTTAGACTTGAATCCAGGTTTTTTTGTCCTCTCTTCTGCTTGGTAATTTACCATTTAATTCCTTGTTTTCCTTTTGGACCACCACTCACTGAATTAACATTCAGAATTTACAGTCTTCAGACCTGGCATGTTTGTTGCAAATGATCAGTTTTGAGTGGAACAGGCTGAAGCCCAAGTGGGTGATAAAGAAATCCATTAACTTACTGACACACAAATCTTCCATCTTCCTCTGTAATGTACCCATGAATGGTTAAAGGCAGCACCCTGGGGAAGATGATGGTTACACTTTTTCTCCTCCCCCAACCAAATGTAGACAAATATTCACTGGGAAAAAAAACCTGACATGGAAATACAAATGTTGGTATTAATGCCCATACCAAGGGTTCATGCTGTGGAGGAAATGTGCTGGCAATCAGAAGATCCAATTTCCTTTTTCCAGGCTCTACTACCAACTCACTATTTCACCGCATGCAGAACACTTCATTTTTCCATGCCCCATCTTCTCCCTCACAAAAGCGTGACTGCATTCCACAGATGGGAATTACCATATACAAGCACTAACTACTTTCACTTGTTTAATTTTAAGCAGCTTCAGGATATTTACCCTGAATGCCACGAGCAGAGAGAAACACTGAGGTAGGCCTGGGAATGCTCTGCCATCACAGAAAGCAAAAAGTAAATGTTCCTGAAGTGAAACAGCCTGCCTAGCTCTTGCCCCAGCCACACTTCTGTTTCGATGCTTGCTGCACACATAACTGAAATGACACACAGAGTGGTAAAGAAACGTGCATATTATACAAAGAGGGAGAACACTTAAATTTTCCACTCTTCCTAATGATTCCTGTTGGTTTGATATTTGGTGAAGCCAGCTGAGATTCCAGGCAATGGAAGTTCACATTTAATTTACACAACACTTCAAACAATTGAAAGTTACACCTTAAAAAGTATTTATTTCCTATTTTCTCTCCTCTTACATTACTCTAATACCTTAATTCATCAGTGCCTGCCCCGTCTTGACTTCCTCTTCACCCTGCTCCCTGCCTAACATTTTCATTCGGATGGTGACACCTGCCATTTGTGGGGCTTTGCTGCAACGTTCACCAAAGCACAAGCAGATCCTCTGTGAGCTCCAGATACCTCAAGAGATGATGCAAAGTGGGACCAATTCCCCACTTCAGATGTGCCAAGCTCTGCCTCACCCAGGTGTCATTGAGTGGACCACAACCAGCACAATTTTCCTGCCTCTTGTGAGCTCTCCTGTCTTTCAGGCAGCCTACAAGGTGAAGCCAACTCCTTTCTAATTTCTTCCTCTAATAATTAAAAGGCCAGAAGCTTATTTTTCCCAGCAGAGCATATAAAGCTGTTTGAGCCTGGTGCACTGAGCCATTACAGTTTGAAAGGCAGGGACTGCAGGTCTTGGACTGCAGTCCTCTCACTTCCAAATATCTGACCAGAGCTTGATCTCACATTAATGGGTTTTATACTGTGTTAATGCTACTGACTCTAGAGTAGCTACTGACAATTTTTTTACCAAGGCAAGTAACATCAGAATCAGACCCCAGAACTCATGGTTGATAGGCTTCCTTACCTAACCAGCTCAAAAATATTTTTAAATACTTCTCAATTTACCACTCTCAAGGGCTCACAGTCTTCAGAAAAGAAGAAGTTTGGCCTTTCTTTAAACCAGATGCAGCTTGTCTGCCAAGCGTTTAGTCCAATTAAATCCCAATTTTATATTATTTTTCAGCCACATGTTACAACAAACAACAGGGTACAAACCCACATATGGTTTCTGATATTGGAATGATGAAACTCAAAGAAAGAAAGAATTGAATTTCCTGTGGCTGCTATTAAAAATATAAAATGTGTAATATTTTAATGGACTAAAATCAGTACACATGGAACATTACTCGGTCCCAACTGAATACAAGGTTGCACATTAATGGAAAAATCCTGCTGATGTAACGAAGAGGCAGAACACTCTACTAAGTAACTGGGGATTTATTACTCAACCAAAACCATATACAGAGTTGGTACAATTCAAGTCCACTGGCAGAAGGGGGAAGCATGTTTGTGTTAAAAGCAGCTGCCTGTAGCCAGTGGTGGTGGAGTGAGCCAATTCTGACCTCACATGCCTACAAATAAGGAGTAATTCCTGTGTTTCCACAAGGGCTGCAAGAGTGCAGAACAGTTGTGGAGAAATCTTAATCAACCCACAGTAATCAACTCCACCAAGTCCTCATGAACTCATCAGCAAAACACATGTAATACAGCAGTCAAACAGATAGGGTCAAGTACCTTTCATTCCTTTTAAATGGCACCCCTGTCCTGTAAAGTCTGTCTGTCCTGTCACCAATTTGCTGTCTGCTCATTTTGCTCTGCAATGCATGGATTTGATGAGGAAAGATTAACACTGTTTAATGCTCTACAGGTCCTTGAATACGAAGGCCTGGTAGTGTGTGTGCTACTGGTCTTTCTCCTAAGCAGACTCCACAGAATCAATGACCACCCAGGGTGAGAGAGGTTTAGCTCAAGGCACAGCCATTCACGCTTTTGACATCATTGGTTCGATCCACAGTGCATCAGTAGCAATGCCAGTAATCATATAGGCACCATGGAGAGAGTCACTTCAGGGGGCAATGGCTAATACCCACAGGGCATAGCCTTCAAAACCGGATGTCTTACGGTAAGCTGTGAAGACTGAAAGATGTTCAGGTGTGAATTATTCTCTGTGGGGCTGGAAGGGAAAGAACTGCAGAACCCAAAGCTTCTCTTCTCCCTCCATTTTTTAATCACTTGCCATGACTTAGGAAAATAACAGAAGTGAAATAACATAGTGACCTGTGCAACCCACCTCAAAACAGTCCTGTGTGAGGAACGTGGACCATTATTAAACTTACCGCTGGCTTATATTAATCCACAGCATTCTTCACATCCATAGGGTATCAGACACAGTAGGGAAACAACTGTAGTAAGTAGAAAACTGCACAAAGTAAAAATACAATCTGAGTCTCCTGGAAAATAATAAAATGTAGTAATCCACAGCGGTAAAGTGACCATTTCAAAATTAACCTCAAGGATTTACAGCTGAGAATTAATTTCATCTCTATTATTATGTCAGGTAAAATAGTCGCAGTTATACCCTAATTTATATGGAATCACAAAGGAAATCCTATTTCATTAAGTGGATTAAGCATTAATGTATTACTCTTTCCATTTTTATCTTCATTTCATAAAGTGCCTAACAGGAGGTCAAATTAAGAGACCAAATTAACATTTAAAAAAGTCATAGTAGATGCTATACCACAGTGACTCTAACCACACTATTCTTCATCATGATGGTATCAGGGCTATTTTAGCCGTGGTACTGGAAATTAATAACTGTTATTTCTACAGGGAACCATTTTTCCTGAATGTAAATCGTTCAGCAAAGTCAGGCAGAAGAAACAAAAGCATTACTCATTTCGTACAAAGGTGTAAGCAGAACAGGAAGAAAGCAAGCAGAAAGTGCTAAATCAGTTCCCCATTCTCCCTGACTGAGCCATAGAAGAAAGCCGTCACAATCTCATGTTCATGACTGAAACCAACAGTCTACCCTAAGCCAGTAAATTGTATCAACTATTTTGAAGATATTGTATCAGCTATCTTCTTTAATTACCAATTATTCAAAACAAGAAGCTGTGACCATCACCCACATAAAAACACATGCACATGAAAAGTCTTGTATAGTTACTCACCAGAACAGTTCTCTAAATCAAATTCCAGCCACAGTATTTTGTTTGCTGTGCTTGCTTGTGTTTCTTTACACCACAGGCATTGTCCTGCTAACACAGTTTCCAAGTCTGTTATTTGCTGTTGGTAATTCTTATTATCCTCAACAAACATTAAAGGTTTATCACTCCAGTGTTATTAGATCAGTTTTCTGAGGAATTTCTATTTTATTTGTGTAATGGTGTTTATATGTCAAATATGTGTCAAGTCTGAGGGCACTGAGAGTTTAATAGCTTGGAGTGACTAGTGAAGTCACATCTGGAAAACAGCATTTGTTGGAATCTGAATAATAAACTCATCCTACCATAACGCCAAACAGGAAAGATTTCTGTATAGAAATACATAACTTTGAAGAAATATTTTTTGTATTCCAATCTTCAGAAGCACCAGTGCCAGGTTGTAGCTGGACCATTCAATTTAAATAGCACATGTATTCACATTTGCATTTTTCCCCCTTTGCTCATAATTAACTTTAATTTGGAATGGTTTTATACACCAGTGACAATAGATTTTCCACACCACATGGGTAGGGAAAGAAAAGTACCAAATACAAATTGAACCTGCCCTCCACCAAGGATTTAGATGTGCCATCCTTCCACCCCATTTTCCCACCAGCGAGCATTCTGCATGTGCAAGCCATTTCACAAACTCCTCTTTCCAGCAGTAGTTGGCTTCTCCACCATCCTCCTGCTCCCACACACAAGCGTAGCTTTTCTGTTGGTTGGTATTCGTCCTTCTTCGTATTTCTTCTAATTTGTTGAGGGTTAGACTTCCTTGGGAACAGATTCAACTCCCTCCTTAGAGACTTTCCACACTACAAAAAGAGCACAAAGGCATCCCTGATCTCTCTTTGCCAAACTATCCTTCTTACTCTTCCTCTATCTTTCAGCAAAGGGCATTCTGGGTCAGTTGCCAGCATGGAAAAAACTGGCTGATAACAGTGGCTAGTAGCTGTATTGGAAGAAGAGAGGAAACACAATGAGGGATGCTAAAATAAAGTCTTTCCTGGCCAGTCATGGATACTGCAACTGAAAATGTACCTATGGGTCAGGTTACAGAACTTCTGCAAGTTCAGGCTATTTTTGGGTAATCCTGAGGTTTCAAGAAATAGCTTGCAAGATTCACAAAAATTTGTATCCTCTAGGTTTTATATCTCTGTAGTTGAAAAATTATTCCACTACTAAGAATTATTGCTATCGTACTGCACAGGAATTCCAGGAAGGGAAAGGGCCAAGTATGTCTGAAATGCCCTTCTTATTCAGCATGAAATGTCTTTCTAAGCACCTTTCAATATGTGTGTTCCACAGCTATTTTGAATATACATAGTCTTGTAGAGATGTTTAGGTGAGAGGTACTAGGCTGGCCCAGCTGGCAGAACGGAAAAATTCCCTAAGGAAAAATTCAGTAAGGTAGTTGGTTTTATTGTTCTGTCACACCTATTCTTCAGTGAATCAGTGTAACTCGACCTTTATCTAGCCAGTCTGACCCACTGCACATCAAGGATGCAATGCAACGCATGCCAAGCAAACATGTCACCAAGATTGCGGGATTTGCCCTGTGAACATGTTTCTCTCACTCAACTGACTGTGGAGAAAGGCTCAATCACTAATATAGACCACATGGACTTTTAAATGCCTAAAGTGGAAGAAATCAACCATGTGCATGTCAGAGGCTATGAATAAATCAAATACCATTTTATATTGACACACAACAGAGTTTCATGCCAGCCCAGGCAGTTCAACCTAGCAAGACAGAAAAGAAAAGAAAAGACAGTAGGATGCTACTACTTGGCACAGATAATCCAGCCATCTTCTGGTCTTGCACAAAACAAATTCACAGATGTATAAAGATTTAAAAAAAAAACGAAACAGGTATGTGCTGGTACTAGCCTACAGTGCATTTGAAAAGACAAAGCTTAGGGAACACATGTTCAATGAAAGTCATCTTTTTCCAGGCCAGTGAAAATTTCTTCACATCCTTTCCATTTGGTCAGGGATCACAGATGGCACAAGTTGAGGAAAGTCATGTCAGCAGTTCAGGAACACAGAAAGGAGCTTGGAAAATTACGTTCAATATTTTAGAACTTGCAAAAAGTCAGGCGTGGAGCAGGCAGATCACAGATCTAGCAGGCTGGCAAACAGAAACTGACAAAGAGATAGAGGGGCTAAGGGTCCAGAGAAGATGCTGTATGAGGTTGTTGTCTGATCATTTCTCACAGCTCTACTGAATACAGTAAGGCCAGAAAACATGCCAGAATGGCCACACTGGCCAGCCATCCTGATGGCAGCCTTCCAACAGGTGGAGTGGATTATGGAAGGAAGAATGGTCTGTTTTGTACAAGTTATTGCTGGATAGTTCCCAGATGTGTTAATAAAGCTGCGGGCTATTCAAACAGCATCTCTGGGTCTAACCTGGCTCCTCCTCTACCTCTACTTTAATCTTAAAAGAACAAGACTGTTAGGTGAGCCAGTGATTGGCTTACTTAAGAAGTCCGACTTTGTCCTGTGAAATAGAGCGGATTTGGGTTGGAAGAACTATAAAATTTACAGGAAAATCAGGAACTAATGGGATTAAGCTGATCAGCAAAAATGGAATGACACGGTTCCATAAGCAAAATATCACTGGTTTCTAGAGATCAAAAATCCAAGAGAAGAAATTGGCTTTTTTACGTAGGACCACAAATAGAATTTCAAAAATCACTTTGTACAAAACTCTGCAAGCTTACATGGCTCTGATATAAAAATACATTTATTTCAGGTATCAGCAAATTGGCAAATAGCTTGCTGAGCTATGGCTTTCTGTTTTACCCAGTAAGCTTCCATTCTTTCTATCTTTGGGAATCTGTGCCTGAACTACAAGGTAAAAGTGCCTTTTCAAGTATGGTCTCTGTCAGCTGTTTACTTTCCCTCTGCAACCAAAATAAGGCTGCTAGTCCTGGCTTCGCCCATGCTCATGCTAGTCCTAGCTCATGACCAGCAGAAGTCAGGAAAATTGGTTTAGTTCGTGTTTCTCCTAAGCACTGAAAAAAGACATTCAGGCACACAGAAAAATCTGCACACATCATGAGATTAAAGTATTCCTGGTGATTTTGCTGCATTTTCTAAAACACTGCTTTTGTTTGAAAAACAGTGAAGTTTATAGCCCTCTTTAATGCCTTCACTATGTCAACCAACTACTCTGTGGCCAAACAGACTGAAATAATAGCTTTATTCATTTAATAGAGTGTTAGCTTTGAAGTTTAATTATCAGGGATAGGAACTCTCTACATTCAGGGAAATGCAAACTGAAGTATGAAATCCAGTTGGCTGCAGATCATTTCTACTCCATGTCAGTGCAAGGAGGAATTTCAATTGCGTGCCTGCAGAAGTGAAATCAGATCTGTAGATTCTCCTTGTTGCCTCTTACAATCTCTACATCTGATCCAATCCGTACAACCTCTCATTCATTTCCTTCCAAGTCCTGACAAATTCTGCTCCTCTTTCCCCAAAGTGGCCCCTGGAAAGCAAGAATTTTGTTGGATTTTTCATCTCTACTGCTGTCTGTACTACCCTTTGGAGCATCCAGCACTGCAGCTTTGGCACAGACATCAACAACCACATCAAAAATCCTGAGACTTTGGGAACCATCCCAACTGCCTGAGTACTCTCCCAGAAGACAGAGGGACCTTTCTCTGCTGTTTAGCACATTGGGCACTCATCTCACCTCCGTGACAGTAGGTGTAACATACTCTCCTCCCAGTGCAACAACAACCGTCACTTGCATTGCAACGATGTAAATTGGGTTGATCAATCCAACTGGCAAATCTGGCCCATGCAGTCCATCTATCCTGATGCCTTTTTTTCCATGGTCTCAAAGGAGATCAGAAGCAGTTGTTAAGACAGCACACTGAGCACAAGAGCCATTTGGAAACCTCTTACATATCCAGCACATGGTCTGGTATTTGGAACCATGAGTGGCTACAGCCATGTGGACATGGAGACAGTCCCCAGGTTGGCACTCAGCCCCAACCCAACTAAGAAAGTTGAGACACCATGAATTTCAATGATCCCAGGGAGGTAAGCAAAGCACAACACAAGCCACATGTCTGCAGCAAGGCAGACCTGCTTGGGAAGAGTCTTACATCTCAGGATTTGGGGCTCTGTGAACATTAAGCCTCAAGGTTTATATACAGGATTCCAAACTACTTCTGAAAATGTCACTGCATTTCATCCAGAAAATCCACAATCTGGTGATAATCAAATCAATTTTTCCAAATTCAGCAATGGCCCTTCCTCCCAGTGCCCATTCTCAGTTTACAGGCTTAAATGTCAGCTGGTTTTCTTAGAGCCTGGTTCTGAAGCTGTCCTGGGTTCAGCTACAGCAGTTATTTTTTCTCCTTCTTAGCAGCTGGTGCATTGCTGTGTTTTTGACTTTTAGCCTGGGAACAACGCTGCTAAGTTAGTTGTTGCTCAGTAATGTTTACTCTGACTAAGGACTTTCTCAGTCTCATGCTCTGCCAGGGAGGAGGGGAAGCCGGGAGGAAGCAGAGACAGGACACCTGACCCAAACTGGCCAAAGGGGTATTCCATACCACAGCACGTCATGCCCAGTCATGGGGAGCCACCCGGAAGGCCCAGATCGCTGCTCGGGTCGGGCTGGGCATCAGTCGGCGGGTGGTGAGCGGTTGTGTCCTTTTCCCTTGTTATTCCTCTTATCATTATTATTGGTAGCAGTAGTGGTTTGTATTATACCTTAGTTACTGGAGAGCTGTTATCTCAACCTGTGGGAGTTAAATTCTTTTGATTCTCCTCCCATTCCCTCCAGGAGCAGGGGGAGGAAGAAGCCGGGGGATTGAGCTAGCAGCTGCGTGGTTCTGAGTTGCCGACTGGGCTTGAACTACCACAGAAGCAATGCTTAAAATGTTTTATTTGTTACAGTACACAAAAATTTCCCTTTTGCTCATCTCTAACACCTCAAAAAAAGACTAAGGATGTCACATAAACATTCCAAAACTGAGATGTCCACCATAAAAATTGTTCACTCATGTGCCAATAAAATCCATTTGCACAACTTCTCACACAGATGATTTGAAATCTCAAGGGGTTTTTTTTAAGTCATTCTGTATAGTCAAAAAAAACCCCAATTATTTTAACTCAGCTATCAATTATAACATAGTAAGTATCTTATGGCATTATTTTAGGACTACAATAGTTGAGCATATAATAGCAGGATGAAAATTCAAGATCATCGAATTCAACATCTTCACAGTGTCTCAAACCAAGAATTTTAAGCCATTAATTGCAGCACTGATTGAACAAGAACATGCAATTAATTGTGCATACAGTGTTCACAGTAAACAGCTCCGCAGCTGCTCCCCCAGTATTAAAAGGCCAGGTAGAAAAACAAACATTTCTTAGAAAGAAAAATAAAAAATCTCACTTCTGAGAGATAAACCCCCTTAAGCTAAAAATGGCAAATAGGATTCAATAATTAGGATGAGTTATCCAATATGCAAATCAGTACCCATGGGTTGCTCGCGAACTGCTGAAGGTTATTCAGCAGGTTTATCCAGAGGCAGTGGATTCCTTTCTTAAAAATAAAAAATAAAAAATCCAAAAATCTGGGAATAAAGCACAATGGAAGGAACAGGCCCTGCCCTTTCGCAGAACATCTACCTGACATGTAGCTTGCTAAAAAAATGTAAATGATTTAAAGAAAGGCTAAGCAGAAATGTACATCAAGTGCCATTATTTTATCACCCACTTTAATCACAGGCTGCTGTTCAGAGTGGCTTCGGATGCTGGTTGTTACAGAAGAGATTTCTGTACCGTTATTAGTACCTCTGAACAAATGCAGTGAGCAAGAGAGAAAAAAAAAAAGACAGCAGGGGGGAGAGAGAGTGGGATCGAGAAGGAAAATGTAGCAGCAGTTAAAGCATAGTTTAATAACTCCAATCTCAGTCACTTTTTTCATATGTATTGTATGTGCAAGTCCGTAGTATAGCATAATGTGTCATAATTTGGCCTCCAATTCTGACAGCACTGCTTGACTTGGGCATTAAATCATTGCCCCGAGGAATTCACATTCTGGCAATTCCTGATGGTAGGACTGTCATCTCCTCCCACACATGACCTATCATTTTTGACATGATTGAATCAAAATTAGTCAGTACATTTAAATGTAAATTAGAGACATCCAAGAATAATAATGAGCACAAAAATATAGCTCTGTGTAATTGACACCGCAACAGCTTAGTACAGTCTTCCACAGTGTCCTCGAAATTATTAATATCATGATAACAGAAGTACTGTATCAAAAAAGTGAGAAAACTTTTCCTTTTTTTTTTTTTTTTTTTTTCCTAGAAAGGCATATTTAGCTAACCCTTAAATCCTAAGGAAATCTGTAAGTGTTCACTCCTCCAGCACTTACGTTAGCCAGACGATCCTAACCAGACACAGACGTAACCAGCCAGGCAAGGAGCTCACCTTGCCCCACCTCGTGTCCCATCTCTCCACCTTCCTCATCATTTCCCCTCCAACCATTGGTCACCGCCTGCCCCAGTGGGTCCCACCACGAGCACTGCCAGGCCCTATGAAGAGGATGGTCGCTCACTTTAGGTGACACCTTCCAAAACCGGGCAGGACCCTCATGCACTTCCCAGCACTGCCCCGCAGCAATACTGCGCCCAGTGTTTTCTCCCTTGTAAGCACCTTTACTGTGTATTTGTACTGACCCAGAAGGGTGACTCTGTCAGGAAAGGTACGAGAAGCCACCAGCATGCTGCTTCATGGGTCCAGCTCTCCCCAGACCTCCTGCTACACCCGGGTGGCTCTGGCCAGACTGGACCCAGACTACCCTTGGGTTCCCTTTGTCCCATCCCAGCCCTGGGAAGCAGAAGTGAAAATCCCCAGGGAGCACATGAGGGAGGAGGCCTGGAACTCTCTTGAAGAGAAACTACTTCAGGCCTTCCCCAGAGCTCTTTCCTCCACCAAGCAAAGAGAGTTCCATACTGCCACTGCCAAGAAACAGACACAGACTTTCGGGAGGAGAGACACCCGCAACTCTGTGAAAAGCACAATATGTAGCACCATCACCCATACAGACTCTTAAAGTGCTCTTTGTCAGGTGGGAAGATGGAGAAAAGAGGAGAAGATCTCTTTTTTCTCTCATTTTCCCATTTCCAAAAGGGTCAGTTGCCCAGAGGGTGGTCAGGTACCTGAGAAGAGGACATACCTTAAAACCAAAGCCTCTTGACTGAGACAAACAAAACCAGGGATAAAATAAAGAAGCATTTCCAGATGGTTTTGGTCTTTTCTCCACAAAATGCCTTTTGATGTTTCTGGTGGTGGTATTTTGTGCACATGGTGTGCCAGCACCACTGTCCTGGAGGAGAGGAAAGGCTGCACATCATCGGCCATCCTGGAGCGACATGCGCACGGCGAGGGGAGAGTCTGATTTTGTTCCTGTGTAACAGGTAATTGTTTAGGACCAAAACAATTCAGTAAGTCCTTTTTTTTTAATATGGTGGGAGCATTTACATGTGTTAATGTGGCACTCAGTGATCCCAAGTCTGTATGACTACCTTGAAGCAAACCTAAAATCACCTGGGGTCATGCCAACATCTCAGTGGTTGCGTACTGAGTATCTCCTAAAGTCTTTGATTACCACGTTGCCGGGGGAAAAAAGAAATTAGCTGGAACAATTTCTGTGTCAGTTGTCTGTGATGAAAGAGGAAGTGCCCAAGATTACTATGTCCTCGATGTACTTGCCATACCTTCACTCGAAAGAGATGTTAATATTTTGAGTAACCAGGTGAAGCAAGTGTCAAAGCTGTTTTATTGGAATATGTTTTTCTGGCAGCCACAAATCATAAAACCATTTCTGAAACAATATTGCAAATACTACAAAAGTTTCCGTTTGCAGAGCATATGTGGCCAGAAACACTGCTTAGTGAAACAACTGCTGGTAAGAAAAATAATTGTCTACCTCTTGCAACTCAGTTTTCAGGGCTGGCTAGTAACTTAGCACCCACAGTTTTCAGGTGCTTAGTACCTATGAGAACATGGCTAATGAGCGCACATAATTTGTGAGACTTAAATGTTAAAGCTTATTGAGTGAAGAAACCTCGTAGTATGCATGGCCTTGCTAGCTCTGCTTTAAAAATTAGAAATAAGATCCAGGAATATTTCTGTACGAGAAGAAAAACACAAGTGGTTCTTATGTGCTCAGCACTATTCTCTTTTACAGGAGTTGAAGGTAAAATGTTTATTTTCTACCTGTTTTTTTACCCTGAAGTGTCAGTGGATAGTTACTGTCTTTTGAGTTGGCTGCAGCACCCACCATTGCTAAAGTATCACATCTCACATTCATAACAAATCAGTAGCACTTGCTTCTTGGGGTTGAAAATGATCCACCCACTCATGACCAAACGCCAGAGCAAGTAAACCTAAACCCAGATGCAGCTTGTGCCAGCTTTGACTGGATGAAATTAGTTCTGTAGGACCTTCGAAAAAATGTTCGACTGGACTCCGAAAATGTGGCAGCAGTTAAACTAATGAAAAGACTTACGCACTGTACAAAGATTCACAGTCATATCAATATATCTATGCTAATTTATCAGAAATTGATGGCGTTTCAAAATACGGCTTGGATTTGACGCAGAATGCTACTAAGAGGGCTGGCATTTGGGAATGTGAAGAATAAAAAAAATGTTCTCTGGTAACAAAGGGCTTTGAAATCAGCACAGAATGCCTGGCTTTCCTTCAAGGATTGTGCCTGAAAATGGCTGTCATCTCCCACTTCTTCATAACAAGGACTGAGTTATTTAAAAGGCCTGTCTCTTTTTTTTCTACTCAAGAGATGTTGCTTCTAGTAGAGATGACCGTTGTGGTGGGAAGTGACCAAAGAATAAAAATGAGGTTGAAAAAATGAAAGAGGAGTCCCTTAATACTTCCCTATGGGGATGAACTGAAGAAATAGAGGACAAGGAAAAATGAAGAGAAAATAAATAAAGCAGGAGATTGAAATAGGACTGGAATGCCTTTTCAGAGCAGCATTACTGGGCTAGATTCAGAAGTTTCAGAAGAAGGAAAAATGAAGGAGTTGGCAAAGACCAAGTGAAGCACATTCCCCAATTTATGGAGGATGCAGCTGAGACTCAGTGAAGCTCCAGTGGATTACACAATGGGAACGAGCACGGAGAGGGAAGGCCTGCATTTTAGTGTTACCAGAGGTGGAAATCTGAATTCACCATCTATAAATTCAGGATTAAAACCCCTCACTAATGTTGAAAATAAACAAGATATAACCCGAAAACATTCTGTTTTAATTCCTTGTATTTTGGGAATGGGAATCTCTTAGCTTCTGGTAACATTAGTTCTGATAATGCCCCCTGAAGTCTGCGCTACATGTAGGAATCCAAAACCTCAGGATAGGGCAAAATCCAACGTCTCCAAGCAGCCACAGAAATGAAATGTTATTTTTGAAGTTACTTGAGCAGACTGCTAAATGCTACAATAAGCCAAAACCACAGACCCCATGGATCTGGAATTGTTTGGCTGATTCTCTTAAGCATACACACCTCACACTTGAGCCTTACCCCTTCAAATGCCTTAGGGTGTTAAAACAAGAGGAGAAATTGCCATACTAAACCTCGCTTGTGCTATTCCGTGCTTCCCCTCGCAATGAAATGGAAATTGTTTTCTTGCTCAGTGAGAACACATAGATGAAATTACCCACCCATCGTGAAGGATGAGAAGTGCTCTGGTGGGTGGGTGTCTGCAGAATTGGAGCCCTACTCTTTAGTCATCCAGCTGGTTGTGCATAGTTTGGCAGATTAATTGCCAAAGCAAGACTTGTGCTTTTGTATCTGCCTTTTTTTTTTTTCTGTTCTACCCTAATGGTACCAAGGAAACCAAATGCAAAAAACAAAGGTATTAAATATTACATTATAAGAGAGAGCATAAAGCACCTTGATAAGGCTGACAAGCCAGCCTTGTGGGGAAATATTACAAAAATAATTCTCTTGCAAACTTTAGCTACATTCTTTTGAAACAAGTCTTCAAAAATTGAGGCAAATCCCACTTCAGTTTGACATGCAACAATAATAAAGGATACGCATGATATACAAAATTTCTGTCTGATAAACAGATCAGCCAACCTACATTAAATTAGGTAATTAACACTTAGGTTGTCAGACATCTTTAGGGGAGCAACTCGATTCTTCAAAGTGTTACTATGTTTATAGACAATCTCCTCTGGCATTTCTTTACTTGCTAAAAAAGAGCCCGATAAGGTTAAAACCATAGGGTCTCTCAGATACATTTTGAAGGAGAGAGTGAGGCAAACTATACAGCTGTATTTAATGATTGCCTCTACGTTGTATCAATGACTGGTCTAACTAGGACAAGGTGAAAACCAGCCTCCAGCTCTGTAGAGGCAGGAAAGCAGAGTGTATGTTTATTATCACCCTGGTGAACAGAATTTCACAAGTAAAATAATCATACATTATTATAAATAGGGCAACTCAAAATCCACCTGCAACAAAGAATACCAGTATCTTGCAAAAGTGGTTTGGCAAAATAAACTATAAACCACATGAAACAAGTTCTTTGGTAGTAGGTATTTTAATCTCTGATGCATCCTTGGGTTTTTTTCCTTGTACTTCCACTACAGCAAAAAGGAAATGTTTTGAATACTCTGAAATATTTCAATTTAACAGTCTTCATCGCATCAGGGGAAAATTCTGTTATTACATACCCTGCAGAGGTGATAGAAAAATTGACTTAATCCCCAGATTATGTTCCGTTTGCCTCATGAAACCAGGTTTTTTGAGTGGCAAAAATTATTCAGCAAAAAATATTTATCTTACTGAAAAAAAAAATCTTTCTTCCCTATCATACCTTTGAAATTAACTGTCATTTTCAGGTTTACGGAGGATATCATAGAATGTGTTACCCTGTGACATTGCAGGATTTATGCAAACGCTGATACCAGCTGTGTCACAGAAGACTGCTTTCTGCAATGTCTTTAGCAGATTAACAAACACCAAGAGGATTTCACAGGAGACAAAAATGAAGAGTTTCATATTCGAATGGTTTCTCTTGTATATTCCTCAAAGTGGTTAATAAAGATATCCTCACAGAAGTCTAACATTAATTCAATTTTCTTCTTAGCACACTTCATCTTCAAACTATGACAGAGAAAGAACAAATTATTGTCATACTGTATGACAATTTTTCACAGCCTCACATATAATCTTTGTTTATAAAAGTGCATTTTCACAAGGACTTGTGCATGTCTAAAAGATTTTGAGTAGATAAAAGGTTTGTACAGGAATAGTGGCTGGCTTTAGTTGCAGTGTTCCAGATCAAAATATTTTCTTTAGACCATGTTAGGTCTTACCCAGATTGCAAAATCTCCCCTTCATTCACACATGCTTGACACCAAGAATTTAAGACTGAGCCTCAGGAAAAGGTCGTCCTTTAATTCCCTGGGGAATCTTTGAATATGTCGTTTTAACTGCCAGATCCTTAAAAGTTTACCCTGAACCCTTTACACACATTGTCCATCTGCATCTCAAATATCCCTGTTCCTGAATGCTGCACCTGCTCTTTAGTCCAATACCACAGATGTTTTTTACCAGATGTTAAAAAAAAATGTTCTCAATTGGCTGTAGTTCAGTTGGTCTTGCTTGGGATATTATTATTATTATTATTATGATTATTCATTTTACTTAGTTCATTCCATGACTCTTTCATCTACAGATTAAATGAGGAACAAAGTTAGTAGTTCACATGAGCATGCTATGCACATTTCCAGTTAGAAGATGAGCTAGAGAACTTACTTAAACTCAAGATGCTCTGAACAAACTTGCATTTCTTCTTATTGTAAACATAACTAGAAATTACACAAAGTTAAGTTCTTATGAGTGTAAAAATAAAAAACAAAGGAACCAAAAAAGTGTGACTCTTTAAGAATAAGTGCCAATGCCCCCCATAGTGGCAAATACGGTTTTTATGAAATACAGAATTCATCATGGTGAGGAAAACAGTGGCTTTTGCCTGGCAAGAAACAGAGGATAATGTTTGAGGAAAAGAAGGATCACATGGAAAACAAGAATCACATATTTTAGGGGTTTAATTATCTAAATATATGAACCCCTGTTGATCATTTTTCTATTTGTTTCTTGCATATTTGATCATAAGTTAAATAATAGCATGAACTCTGAGAAAGCCATCATTAGGCTTCAGAGTCAACAAGATATTGAAGTGAAACAAGTGAATATAGGCCATTCTGAGCTGCTGTCTCCAGTTATTACAGAAGCTAGAGGCAACATGGCATCAATTTGCTGTCAGTCCAAGTGGGAAAGGCTATTTTTGCAATTATATGCTAGAGGCTATTTTTAATGAAGGATTAGAATTTGGAGCACAAGATGACAGCTTCCTAAAACAATAGGGCTTGTTCAGCTGCTGTGAGCCAACATCATTCATCCACTGAGTTGTGGCCCTGATCCGTCAAAGCACTGGATCTTCAAGGAGACTATTTGCATATTTTCCAGTTTTATTACTTGAGCACCTGGGAGCTTTCAGTCATGGGCAAGAATGCCACTGTGAAAGGCACTGTATGAACACCAGCAAAACAGCCCTGTCCCTAGCAGCTTACTATCTAAGCTTTCTTCAAGTTTAGGGTTCTGTTGGATCAAGGACTTACTGAATCTCCTAATCTGGTTCTACTAACACAGATGTTATGAGACAGTGGGCAAGCACAGTATTTCTCGCTTCCAAACTGCACCAGTTAAAAAAGGCCAGGGAGACAGAAGGAAATCCTTACTTAGGCTGGGATACAAGTAGGAAGATGCAGCTTACCAGCTGTAATGATGAATCCAAGGTGGTGTTTTTTGAACTTAAGAATAAGAATGTGCTTTGTGATATTCTATTTTAGAAAGTGTACTCTCTTCTAAGGAGTCTGCAGTTTGGCTTTCAAAGCCGCCAAGTTCTTTACTATATGTAATTAATTTACTCCATTAAAACATACTGCAAATTCCTTGGCTGAAAGCAACAGTCTTATTTATTGAGGGGGGAAACTGGATTCTCAGCTGCCAGCCCTTAAACTTAGTAAAGTAACAAAATTAAAATGGGCTTAAATTGTCAGTTTTGGAAGAGCACTGTTTCCCTTAGTGTTTTGGCTCATCACATCACAGACTGTTGACATGCACAAAAATCTAATGCAACATGGTGAGTCAAATTATTTGGCTAGTGTCACTCTGCAGAAGTCTGTCAGTGTGTTAATACCCAGATTTGATAGATTTGGAAAAATGTCATTGCATATCCAGTGTTCAAGCCCTTTCTGCTGGGAGTGTAGTGAAAACTTTTGGCCCTTTTATGTTACATAGAATACACTAGCAGGCACTTACCCTGAAATTTTATGGTCATAATTTACCATGCAATTACAGAATATTACACAGAAATGTCTGCAGATAAATTAAAATAAACAAACTCCAGTGTGACTGCAGCTCAACAGGAACTCAGTGTCTTAGAGTAGCAAAAAAGCAGAGCCCTAGTATGTTTAAACATGGGAGGCAAGAACAAAAGAGGGACACTTGTGACATTGGTGAGTGGGTGTGGGATCCATACTCTAAAAAGGAAATGGAGAAAATGGAAAACTTGCAGAAAGCACCCCAAAAGCTAGAGAAAATGCTTCACAATGAGACACTCCAGGAGCTCAGTATATTTGTTTTATTGAAAGAAGACTGAAAGGTTACAAGACTTCAGTACATAAACACCTTCTCAGGAAGCAAATACTGTGCAAAATCTTAGAAAAGAGAAGTATAGCAAGAACCCAAACACTGAGAAACTGAAGCCAGACAATTCAGCTCAGAATAAATATATCTGGTTTGAATGCTGCAGGACGGCGGTGAAGCTTGGGAACCCTGTACCACTAAAAATGGTAGGTTTCTTTACATTTCTTGGCTTTTCCCATGAAATACTGGTCGCCTTTCTGAAGATATTATTTCACCAAAGTACAAGTTATTTGGATTCTATATATGTAATTTGGGATATATAATGATCTGTGATAATACAGAAGGCTAGACGAGATGATCACTTCCTGGTCTTGAACTCTACGTGTTCTGGGAAAAGAACAGATACAATTTCTCACAGCAAGAGTTTTCTTTCTGCACTAGAGCATTCAAATTGAAAATAAACTCATTCTTAAGTGCTTAATTCTGCTCGCTAAGTAAAATGGGAGCCTAGGTTGACTAATTCTTGCTTGAGAGTGTAATATCAGATGAGAAAATTCTGACTACTAAATCACTGTCCCACTCCACTCAATACTGTATAAACAGGGAATAACAGATAATCACTACTCCCAAGAGCCCACATTTCAAACCTGACAAACGAGGGAGAAGTGTAGCATTATGACAGCAAACGTTCTGTTAATTCTACAATTATTCTTCATGAAAGGGCAGTGTAGTAGGGATACTATCATCCTAAAGATACAGCTACCTGCTTTGTCTGTGTCACCTTCAGTCTCCAGGGTGTTAGTAGTGGAACTACACATCAACAAGGGGGAATAAAATTATTGCAAATAGGTGGAAGTCACAGCTTTCTCCCAGTGCTACTCAGTGTCCACTGGCCAAAGATATTTAATTCAGCCAATAAGTAATTACAGGTTGGAAAGGAAAATATAACAATACAATAAAGCATAGTTACTAGTCCAAGTTCTACCCAACCGGGGCATTCCAATAGTATCAACCCAGAAAAGCACCACAGAATACCCTGGATTGGTTTCACTGGTTTCACTGGATTTTCAGTCCTGTAACTGGGAGCAGAACTTAGGGTATTCTGTGTAATCATTTGTTTAACATAAGAAATATAACGAGACATCTGTTTGCTGTCTTTTTTTTTCCCTCTTTTCTTTTTTTTCCTTTTCATTTAAAAAGAACCCAGCTTTATGAACAAAAATGAGGAAATAAATATCTTTGTAAAATATAGGGTATCTAAAGATTTCAGGATGAAGATTACAAAATTAAATAGAAACTGTAATTTTTATTTTACTTCCTTGTACTGACATATGACATTTACTGGCTGAAAGACAACTTTTTGTCCATGTAAGCTAAACTAATGGCTGGCAGTGAGGAAAATGCACACAGTAGGGAAATGTCTCCAAATACAGTTCTAAAATACTATTAAGACCACAATTAAAAGAAAAGTAAATGCTATCCAATGCAGTAAAAATAACCTTTAAGTTGTCCTGAAAGTTCATAGGACCCAGATGGTAGAAGACAGCAGACTTCTGGAGGGACATGCAACATGCCTTGCACTCAGGGTCCTGCTCCCCTCTCATTTAGCACAGGACAGGCAAAGGAGTGATGCCCTTGACCACATGTCATTACAGGCATGTTACAGATCACATGAATTACTCCATACAGATTTTCCCCAGGTAAAAAAGTGAACTGTAAATGCAAAACTCCGTAACTGTCTCATACTTTTCGGTTTTATTTGGATGATACATCATGTAACTGGTTATGCCAACTAGAAACTATAGTTCTTGCCACCCTTCTGCACCATATTTGACCTTAATGCTTTCTGTGGCTTCCAAGTTAGCTAATACATTTACCTGGTGTAAAACCTTTTTACTGAATGTACATTTCTTGTGCGTGTGTGTGTATGTACGTGTGTATAGCATTAACAGACAGCTACTCAGAAAATTAATTTGTAGCAAGAAAGAACTGAAATATATCAACCTAAACGTGGACAAACACACATGCGCACACAAAAAGACAAAAAAAACTAAAAGGTGTAGAGAAAGAGATATTCATTTTGATATGAAAATGACAAAACAGTTTTACACAGAAGCTGTGTCACACATCAGGATGCCAAAGGCTGCCACTGGCAGGCAGAAGACAACCCCACAGAGCACCTGGGGCACCTGACCACTCCCTAGAAGATGCTGGGTTTACCCCGAGAGGATGTCCAAGGTCCCACATCCTGACTGCAGTGAATGCATTGCCCCACACAGTGCCACAGTGAAGGGAGGCTTTGGCTGAGCTGCATTTGCTGCATCCCTCCATCTGGAGGAGCAGACAGAGTGGTTTTCCCCTCCATACATATAGTAGGCAAACTGCAAAGTCTGGCAAATCTCTGTTGGTTCTAGTCGCTTTTGCCTGATTTCCACCTAGATATTTATTTCCTTATTAGACATCCCTGAGTCTGATATGACATGCCTCTTTTGGGGGGGGTTTTGAATTACAAAATGAATTACCATAGATATAAAACCAATACAGTTTAGTGTCCTTTGACTGCAAGATTTTTAAAAGTGACTAGTGATTTTGGAAGGCTTCCATGTGACATACACATGTCCAGCAGAGACCTTCTTCAAGTGACCCAACTTCCAGAGATGACGTACTCGCCATTTCCTTAAGGTCTAGTGCCTTTCAAATGTCTCAAGACAAGCATTCAAATCCTTACAAATCTAAAACCACTAAATTGCTTTGGAAAAACTTGAGCTAAAAATGTATGTAACTGCAAGAGATTGAATTCAGCTGTTTGACATCAAACCCCGACAGTTAGCTTTTCTGAGGCCAAGAGCAAGACTTACTTTCTCTGATAAAATGTTCTCCAAAAGGAAGTCATTGCATCTGACGGAGAATTAACACAGGGCAAAGAAGATCACAAAAGACTATGACCTTTCTCCTATATAAATATTTAATCAGGTACTTGACCTCACCGGATTACAAATTAACAGTAATTGGGACCCAAAAGGTTTCCTCCACTTAACAATTTTTTTCAATTGAACATGTTATTAAATTGGTTCAACTATTTTTTTTTTAGTAGAAGGGAATTTGTTACAAAAAATATATTGAGGGACCTTAGGAAGACTGCCATCCCTCTTCCTGGTTTTCTGAATCTGTATGTTGTTGTTCTTCTGCATGAAGAAAGTCACCCATCCTAGCTAAGCTTCACCTGAAGAGATTGTAGACATGAGGCATAATGTTGTTTGTCCTGGGCCCCAAATCTCAGACAGTAGGTGAGACGCTTAGGGACCCCTGTTAATATCCTTTCCTACTTGTACTTGTACACAACAGAAACAGGGGAAACTTCCTCCAAAGGTTTTGAACATTTCCTGAAGCAGCAAAGGATGGATTTAGATATAAGCTGGGACCTCAGATCCATTCAAGACAATGATTTTCCAGCCAGGGAATTTTGTTTGCAAACATCCTATTAAATAACATGCACATGTCATAAAGATTATATGAGCATGCCTGTCCACTCGCAGAGCTCATGAGTCCATAAACTCCACTCAAACAAAGCTACCACTGAAGTTTCCAAGAGGATTTTGATTTGCCCCAGGCTTTCTGACTCCAAAAAATATGCTTCTTTCATTCTTCATAAGTACAGCAGTCTCCACTACTTATGTTATATTTTTATCAACAACACGATTTTTTCACCCTGCATTTTCAAAAGTTCATATAGCATACGGTAAAAAAAAAAATATCAAAGGAAACAGCCACCACATTTTTGGAAGACGACTTTTATGAGACATAAAGTAATTTGATTAAGCTCTGTGCAAGTTAAAAGAGAAAAAAAAACCCCACAAACAACAAACAAATATAGTAATTTTGTGGGATCGGTTCTTTTTCTTTATATTGGTAAGCCTAAAACAGCTTTGAAATGACAACTCTGTGTTAAGACAGAGATTCATTCTTGTCTGCAAAGTGCCACAGGCATGTTTAGTGCCCTGCCCCACAAGAAAAGTCGCTGTGTCACAATGATGTCTGCCCTCCCAAACAAGAGTCTCATCCCCTGGGGCTGCACATCTGCAGCTTCCATTTCAGTGTGAGTTATAATGCTCAGCACAGCTCAGTTGCAGCCTTTCACATCTAACAAAACCTGCTTTGAATGATCAGAGACTGACCTGGATAGAGAAGGTGAAGACACAGCCTATGGAAGGAAGAGCTCAGAGTGATTCTTCCAGTGGCAGTGGGAGGCGGTTTTACCTGTGGGATGGCCACAGCATAAGCAAAAGAAGAATTCAAAGAAATTACTGTGGGAAAGAGGCCTTAAGATTAATTCAACTATTCCCCAGGTTAACCTCAATGCAAGGGCTGGTGGAACTACAGGCATGACTTTGGGTTCAGCCTTGACAGGTAAGTACTGGTGATCAGAGAGTCTTGTTCTTAAAGCTCCTCAGTGCCTGTTCTTCATGCCCACTTTCACCTTGGCAATAGTCAAATCCATGCTAAACATGAGGCCTCTACACACCACATGTGCTGCACCAGGCTTGTGCTGGGCTAGCTAATCAGGGGAATTCTCCAGCTCTTTTATAAGGTGACCTTGTAGCTCTAATTTAAAAAAAGAGCAGGAATATCAGCCAAATACCAAAGTCTAAATAACTTTTCCTATAAGCACAGTATCAAGATGATAAGTTTGTCTGCGAAGTCCATTCACTGGCTCCAATCCCAGAATGTAAACCTGGTGATGTATCTTCACTCCTCTTCTGACAGCAGTAACCTTGCCAAAGTCTGTATTTCTGGGCTGTGGCAAACACCTGGTGACTGTTACAGTTTTGTGTCCATTTTGGCTTCTTTATGCTGTTTGCCAAAAATCACAGTTCTATGTTGTTCTTTGGTTAAGGCTTGTCTGTCTCAGATATTTATGCAGACTTCTATGGCTGGTTTTTCTTTCCCCCCCCCCCGGGTTCTCTTGTGTGAAGTGTTTTCTGAGCACATTCTTATTTATTTAGAGAGTGTGCTCTGGTTTGTTTCTGGATATGTGTGGTTTAAGTACTCATTTGAGTTGCTCATGTTAGGGTACGTGCATGATTTGAGATGCCCTAGGGTGCCCACCATGGCCTCCAGCTGCCATCAGTCTCCTGCAAGTCCCATAGCATTCCCTATGGAAGTTTCAGGTATGTCTGTGCATCTTAAACAGAACGAGAAGCCTACACGTGGGCAAGCGAATCAGGCCTTTGATGTCTTATGTTAAAATGCATATACTGTAGAAGCATTTGGGAGTTCAGAATTAGTGAACTGGAGTGCAATAGTATCTATTCCCTTTCTTAACAGTTATGCATCAGTTGTAACACACTTGATCACAGCTAAACCTGTGGTCTTTTCAATTAGTTATATGCCTTGAGAGATGCTATGCTTACCCACATAAGTCATGTTTCACTTCTGATTTTGGAGCCTGGAACATATGAATAACACAGACATTTCAGTCTAACTTACTTGATGTGGTTAAGCCAGTCTATTTATGTTCACCATTTATGATATCTCTCTTCATCTGTGACTAAAGTACGCTTCACTAGTATGTTTTTTGACTAGTCATTCCAAGGCATCTTTGTTGGTGAAATTCTTCACTACGTTTTCTTTTGCCTAACTCCGATAACTCACATTCTTATACTTTTTGTATGATCCATTGTGAGCATGAGAAGTGTTGGTTTTTATCATTCTCTGCTTAGAGTTCATATGACTATTTGCATAAATCAGCCCACATCCAGGGTAAATACAGAGCTTCATATATATTTAGTGGTAACACACTCTGCTACAGTTCATTCCAGGTCACCTGATTACATGTCATCACGCAGAGCATTATCATCTTGACAGCATGCTTACAATTACTAGTTAATGTCTTAGCTGGACCTCCACATTCACAGCCTTCTCTTAGCCTTTCAAGAAAGAAAGAAAGAAAAAGGAAGAAAGGAAGAAAGGAAGAAAGAAAGAAAGGAAGAAAGGAAGAAAGGAAGAAAGGAAGAAAGGAAGAAAGGAAGAAAGAAAGAAAGGAAGAAAGAAAGAAAGAAAGGAAGAAAGAAAGAAAGGAAGAAAGAAAGAAAAAGAAACTGCAGGAAGCTTGGCAATGTTTCACCAAGTCCTTTCTCGTATTTCATAAAGTGTAGTATGCTTTGTGCCTTGTCTTTTGATTCTAGACATAACCATAAAATTTTCTGTAGCTGTTGCATGTTGTACTTACAATATGTATTCATACACCTGTCCTGTGTCACTGTCATAGCCCTTGAGGCCTCCCCTGTAGATGAGTTAGGCATCGTTCATTTTGTGTTTGTCTTATTAGCTTGAGATTGACAATTTGGTGTTGTCCAACTTAAGGTTGTTTCTTCTTGCAGTTTCTGGTATTCTCCACAATCATTACTGATGTTCAGTAGTTGTGCTGCCTCTTTCTGTTATATCATTCACATGTATTTTCATTCCTGGGAGACTTCCTAGTGTTTGGGTCACTGTGCTGCAATATGCTTCTAGTGCTAAATGGATTCCAAAAAGCAATCTCGGGAAGCAGCATCTGCAAAATGGTGATTTGAAAGCAAATTTTGAAGCATTCAGTGTCCAGGGTTATCTGCCAAAACTTTCAGTCTGTATCTAATCTTCTAAAGAACTTGGCTTCTGCCATCTCAGCAAACATGTCAACCCTTGAGAGCAAATGGAAATATTTCCCTCTTTAAATGATCTTGTTCAGCATCTTGTGGTCACTGCAGAATCTAAGACCAATCCTTTCTGCTATTTTTCTCCACAGCTACAAAGACCAAGCCTGTTTTATTGCCCTGGCTGATCCTGTGAATGAAGCCATCTGTTGTCATGTTTTGCTGCACATTTATTAGTGCCACATGTAAGAGATTCTGCATCTTCCATTAACTGTACCCTGAATGTCACAAGGTGACCCCTTTATTCTGCAAGCACACTTCACTTCACGCATTGGCACATTCATGTCTGGTTCAAGTTTGTTCTTGGGGCTATGAATCTACTGGGCTTTGGCACACATTCCAGTGACAAGACCAAGCTTATGCTCATGGACTACTTGCTCATCTTAGTGCATTACCACAACGTCTTGTTTTACTCTTTGTGCCTTTGAACGTCAGTGACACTTCATACTTGGCCAGGCCTGGAATTTGTCCCTTGCTTTCAGATTTCAGTCTCACCTTTGACTTCTCCAACTTTATACTTTCTTTTGAACAAGCGTGTTTCAGTTTCTCTCACTTCTTTCATTTGTGCTCCTGGGCCTAATTTGTGCATCACATGGAGGCCATTTGTGCTTTGTTTTATTAGCCATTCTTTTGACTTCGCAGCATCTTTCTTTGTTGAGCAAATGCACATCTTGCCTCCGCACACTATTTATTCATTGCATGACCTGCTCTAGTCTGAGTGTTTTCGCAAACTCACAGCTTCTTTTCCTTTCTTGATATTGGCACATATATTGGACTTCTTTATATTCATTTGCATCAGCTGGCAAAGCTATTTTTGACCTTTTTTTAAAAAAATGTATCTGCATTTCTCCTGCAGACCCATTTGACCAGTGTTCGCAGATCAGACATTTAGTCTGAGTATTCAGAGAACTTTTAACTGATCCACCATGAGGTGTATAGTTTTGAGCAATGCCCTAAATGAACAATGTAGTTTTCAATGCCCTAAATCCACAAGGACTGGCCTGGTAGTTTTGACTCTGATAAGTTACTCGATTGTTCCACCTATATTATCAACAATACCTCTTCTAGAGCCTTTTTGCTTTCTTTTTTTAATCTGAGGGAAGTTGTGTAATCAAATGTCCATTCCTTCCACTTAGCTCTCATAATAAATGTGTTACTTCTATGCACCAAACTCAGTCAAAAAATGTGTCCCTCTTCTGTTGTATTTGCCTTTGCAGCTTCCATATAGCCTCTGCCCAAGCTTTCTCCTTACCTCTTCAGCACTGACCTCCTCATAATTCTAAAACATTAGATTTTTATCTACTCCAGGTACTGGCTCTTTAGCAAGGAGAAAAATAAACTTCTATTTTTCTGCTCAAGGAACAACCCCAGCTGGCTCTGCTTTTGTTTTTGTTTTCCTAGACCCTGAAATAGATCCTTTTGGTGGCCTGCTGCTGGAATCAGGGAGCTACTCTAATTGTGTCTCTCTGTGATGAAAGTAACATCTCCCATCCATAAATCAGAAACAGCCCCATAAGTCATCCTGTGAGCGATCACTGCATTTCCAACACTTATGACTCTACAGGCAATCACAGAAGATTTGCAGACCTGCCAGCTCTCCATCAGTTTGTGAAAGTTAGTCCTAATGAGGACAGGGAAATGTCACACCAGATTACACTTCCCTGGACTTTTTGCCAAATCCAAAGCACTCTGTTTCACTTCCCTCTTCCTCTTGCCATTTGCCCCCTTTCTTGGACTCTCAACACCCTGGTTTGCAATGCATTACTCAGGCAGTCCTTCAGACTGGGATGCCAGTAAGGCAAACTACTGACTTTGGAGCTGCAGCTGATATGGCAATGTTATACAACAGATATCACCTGTAACTCTGTACTTCTAGGAATTTATTTTCAGGGAAATCTGTGGCACAATTTTATAAATCAAAGGAAAATTACCATGAAAAATGATGGAGTAACAGAAGATTTGAAAGACAAGCTAGCACATGTGGATCCAAACAGATGGGCAAGTATTTAATATACTGCAGCTAACTTGAGCTAACCTAATACACTTTATCTTCCCCTTTCCCTGAAACTGCCTTGCCAACATTCCTGAATTATTTTTAACCAGAACAAGATTGTTTTGTCTCTTCTCCTATGTGAGAAAAAACCTCACTGACTGTCATCCCCATGAATTCTATTTCTCTTCTTGGAGTTCTTTCTCTCCGCATTAATACCAAGTTTTGTCTCATACTTGTTATTAGAATACTGAAGGTCAGTTGTGTACATGGAGCAGAAATAGCTGAAATGTTTGGGTAAGAGTTGGGGGGTTTCCCCCATTTATTGCTTCCTTTTTTTCAAATGGAAAAATTGTTATGAAAGTCGTAAACTGTATTCTTAACAAGCCTGGTGTAAGTATGCTGAAGTTCGCTTAGAGCCTAATCCGCAGTGGTAAATTAGGCCAGTTTATCCTGGAGAATGACTTGCCATGTAGCTTTCAGAGTTTAACTGTCATAATGTTCTTCAATAATGTAGCACAGGCGGTCAAGGGCTGAAGTATTATATTCAACACTTTGAAGTATGCAGCAGGGTAGGTTGTATTGCTGAAATGAAAGTGAGCATGTCACAGGGGTTACAAGGTGGCTGGAGTGCTGTGGTGATAGGGAGATAATGTTAGGACCATTGTATTGTGTTGAGTTAAAACCTTATTTCAAACTTTAGGTTTTCCTGGTGTGCAGACTGCTCTGAAGAAACGTACTTCTGACACCTTACTTTAAATATATACACATCTATTTTAAAAACCCTATTCTGTTCCAAAGTATGCATGCAACAGTGATCCCAGATGATAATACTGATGTACTCCAATTCCCCTAGAGTGGTTTGCTCACTTATTTACTTTTGGAAATGAAAGAAACAAAATTCCAGCTTTGTACATCAGACAGTGTATTGTCTTTCATGTTTAGTTCTTTATTCTCAGGGTTTGACCTTATTTTAAGAGTCAAAATATTTGCACCCAAGAAGAAAGTATTAATCTCAAACCAGCCCAATTACATACCTATGTTCTAACACTAAAGAATTTCTGAGTACGTCACTCAAAACCGCCCAAGTGACTTAGGCACCTGCACAAATTTCCAAGATGAAATTGAAGGATTTCAGGGTGAGGGAGGGGGCTGAAAACCCCATCCAAAGTAAGGCACCAATTTTTAATTTTCTAACCAAAGTCAACCTCTAATTTAAATTTAAATTTCATTCAATGTAAATATTTTCAAAGAGTTTGCATTTAAAATGTCAGTGCTAAATGAGAATTCTCTTGAAGCCACTACCATCCAGATGTTGTAGTGTAAGAACATCAAGTGAGTCATATGAAAAAGGCTTAGAAGCAAAAATATAAGATTAACTAGTCATACATGTTATCCAATAGGGATAAAAAATAAAGCTAATACAAATAACAAAAAGTCACATTTTTGCAACTCTTTACCTCCTTCATGATATTTGAAAAGCTTTTTAAAATTTATTTTGTACATAATTTCATCCCTGATAATTTCCCCATTAGAATTGTGCTTAATTTTAACAGTATCCACAGTCACACCCTTTACGCTAAAAATCCTGTTGCTTTGCATGAGTGTCTCTTGTTAAAGTAAAAATATGCTATTGCCATGCAACCAGCCCATCCCACTGTGCATTTCGTTTGTGCATTGAGTGTTCTCTGTAAATAAGAAGAAAAACCTACAAACTCTCAGCATCCAAACAATTGTTTCTTTTAATGTAGAAACCCAAGCTAAGGTCTAGAATAGGCAGATATTAAACTCGATTAGTCTAAATATATGCCTAAGGACAGCTTTATGGTAATTCTATGTATCGCCCCCTCTGCAGTCCATTGAGTTAAAAGCAAAAGCACAAATATGAGGCAAACATGGAAAATGCCACTACAGTATTTTGAGAAAAGCAGCAACTCAGTGTCTATGAAAATTTAATAACCATTGACTTTTTTTTTATTATTTCTTACTGTGAATCCAGGACAAACTTTTATTTGACAACCATATGTCCTTTAAAAGAGATCCATAAGTCTTCAAACAACCCAGACTGTTCTTCCCTCTCTCTTCCCCCCTCTCCCTCTCTCTCAATCTCTCTCTGTCTCCCCTTTTAATGCCCACATCTCCACTATCAGGAACAAATATGATTTCTGATTGAACATCACTTTATTTGCCAGTTCTGTGGTCTTTTCTTATCTTGTTCCACACTTCTCAGGCTTTGTGGTTAAATTATGTATTAAGGTCAATGTCAAAACACGGAAGATCTGTAATCTACAGGGAGCTCCCTTTTATTCGTTATTACAGTGAAGGCTGAGCGCAACTGTCAGGGAGCTTGGGATGTGCTCAGCATGGAGGCTTGCTACACAGCAGGGCTCTACAAAGCCTCTCTCCTTGTTCTCCCAGGACGAACCCTTGATAGATTTACCCAGATAACCCATCTCACTTTAAAGCCCTCTTGTCTCTGCTTCAATGTGAAAGCTGTCAAGTGCACCTATATAGTAATGTCATAAATCAAACGTAAAATGTGTACACTGGAGACACTGCAAGTGTCATGTATTCACTTGTACTTTGAGATCTTCTAAAGTAAAATGGTGTCAGAATAAGGAAGGCTGGGAGGAATGTTTTTTTCCTTAAAAATGACAGAATATTTGAAAAGGTTGGCTGTAAACTTTTTTAAAAACTTTTGTTGTTATAAAACCAAATTCTGGTTTATCCTAAATCAATCAGGGACAGATACTTAGTAAACAAAAAGAAAAAAAAAGCAAAAAAGGAAGTTGCAAATACCTATCTGTAAACAATGTGATTTAATGCAAGACCATGTATTGATTTTGTTTCTTTGGTTTTCTTCTTGACAAGCATTTGTCAACACAGATTTGTATTAGTTCCCAGGTTTGTTTATTAAAGACGCATCATTCTTTCCCTGAACTAGAAACAATTCTCTTGCAGCAGGAGTACAACATCAAAGAGGGATCCTAAAACAAGATGCCAAACATGACAAGAAAGAAAAGGAGCCCTCTATGTGGAATGTACCACCACTGAACTTAATTATTTCTTATCCTCAGATAAAGAGAATTTTAATTTTTATTGGCAGAAAAGGTTTGCTATTTCTTATTTAGTGGAGTCTGCATTTTATTTTTCTTATGGGAGGAAGGTCTTGCATTTGCTACATCCATGTTGCCTTGTAATCAGATTATTCCAAACAAAACTTCCTACAGAATTGGTCCTGCAATTCAGACTTTCTTGTTTTAAATGTTCTGGCTCAAAGCATATCTATTCTGAGTCCAGTGTCCATATGAAGCTTAATTAAAGGTATCTGTGAATCATATTGTATTGGGAGGTCATTAATCTATGTGTTCCATACTGCATCCCAAATGAGTATGACAAGTTTACACCATTAATCTGCAAAGAGCACTAGCATAACTTTCAAAGAATCTCATCCATAGAAGCCCTAAAACAGAATTGTCTCTCCTTTTAAATCACTTAGAAGTGAAAAGTATCCAGTTCAGCTGGGATCTAGAGTATGTGTGCTTTCTGGTGGAGGGCAAGGGGAGACCCAAGAGGTGTTCAGCTCTGGAGACAGATGTGTGAGTCTGAGCTATAAACCAGCTGGTGCCAAAGGTCATCCCAGAGGGTGCCAGATTTTTTAGGCTAGGGAACCAGCCCAAGCAGAATGTGATACTAGTTTTTTCATTCCCTCTCCCAGTGCTGGTTGCAAATCTCTGCAGCTCCTTCACTGAACACACCTATGGTCTGCTTAGGTTCAGAGATACTTGGATCTCTTGAAACTATAGAGTCATTGATCTTCATTTCTGTGTATATCATGCAATATTTCAAAAGTTTTTGGGTACGGACAGTGTAGTCCATACTACTAACACAGACATCTTTGCTACATGAGGTGTTACTTCTGCACTTTCCTAATCTGTATCTTTTGTTGTGTTTTCATTTAAAACAAAGGCCTTTCTGCATAATAGCATCTGTTTCAACCTCCTTGAATTTGAAAATGATATAGAAATGCTTTGCTGTCAAGATCTCAATGTGATCACTCAGGAATCATAATACAATAACATACAAGTGACTATGATGGATCAGATCAGAGGCCCATTTGTCCAGTGTCCCATCTCCATCTTTGTCCAGACAAAGAGCACAGAAACATAGTAGTGATACTTCCACCAAACTGCTCACAGCCCTCAACAATTTGTCATTTAAAAACCTCCCAAGTCAAAGGTCACACCTTTATATTTAACAGACATCAGTGGACATTTATTCCATAAATGTGTCCCCTCACTGTGTCATGATTTAAATTTAAGCACCCACAGCAGGAGTTCCACAGTTAATGTCCTAACTACACACTGTGTCAAGAAAAGCATCACTTCACACTTTTGTACAGTTTATCCAAGATCCATAAAATAGAGGAGGGATGCATAAAAGAACAGAGGAATGCTATAAAGCACCTGCCTTAAAGGGAGCCCGGAAGTGTTAGAGGCTGTCTTGTATTGCTGTTATCACCTGGCATCTTCTGATTATTCCAAGCAGGAAAGGACTTTATGCTTTGTACTTTGAAGTACATCTTCAAATGTATACAACTAATAGAGATATACAACTCTATTAGTGTTGTTGTGTAGAAAGACAAGGTTTTATGAGGAGAGCAGTCCCAATCTGTGCATCTCCTTTATTAGAAGAATTTTTCCTGTTCCCTCTTAAATATTTCATTCATTTCTGAAAAGAAAGTCTGAAAAAAACTTTTTTCCCATCATTCTTCTGCCAGATTTCTTCGGGATGATCCCCAAGTAATGGCAATGTTCTGTGCTTCTGAAAAGTAAATGACTGATCTCACTAATTGTATCTCTGCATTGCAGGTTTAAATTCTACTAAAGGAGGTATTGGCTTTGAGAAAGAAAATATCTTGGCTGAGTGCTTCAGTATGTGAATCTTTGTACCTCTTCTCTTCCTCAGGTGAGTAGCATTCTACTGAGGCTGGTTATTACTAGAATAAAGGATTTGTATGTTGAGAATTATGCTTTTCCAGACTGCTGAAATATAGAAAAGGTAAATAGAGTTGTGCTTTCAGATAAAGGCACAGTTTAAGATTTCCTCATAAAATACGCTTCTCTCTAAAGCTAGACATTAAATTGAAATAATTTAACTTTCTTTAACTGTCCAAGCAAAAAATACCAACCCATGTTCAGATTTTGTTCAGCCCTTCCTCACAGAAAATTTCTTGTAGACTCTCAAAATCTCTGGGTTCCAAGAGCACCTCAAACTTGTCTAACTAGTTGTCTAATGTTAGACAACTAGACTAACACTAATTTTTTCTCCTTTATGCTTTTAATAAGAGACAAGTTGGTTTGTTGTTCAATGTTCTTCTTTTTGTAGAGGTCAGAGGGCATACTCTATAAGCTCATGGTTACTTTGTTATCAGCAGTAGCTGATCAAGAGAGGAATGAACATTTGGAAATACAAATCACATTGTCATCCGTCATCCATATTTTGCATCTTCAAATTCTTTTCAGTGTCAACTTTCATAAGTGAAAGCAACAGTAAAGAAAAGTCTGTGAAAATCTGCAGGTTTTTCGACAGGTCCCTCCAGAGAACAAGTTTAGGGCTTGCTTTAAATTCATGGGTTTATATTCTCAAGCCATTGAGTGTCAGGCTCACCACTGCTCCACTTTACATATATGCTTTCCACTTCAGAAGGAAAAGTCATGGCGCATGTGAAGCAAACCCTATCTGAAGAGCCATGAAAATAACTTCTGACTACCAGCCCTAATTAATGCCTCCATACTGACCTCTACATCCAGCCCATATCAAAAATGTTACAGCAGAGCTGATTCAACATGAACTCAAAATCAGGCAAGACCTGGTACTAATGAATACTAATGAACAGTAATTACTGGAACTCTGCCACAGAAATCCACTGCAGAGACATATGCTAATGGGCTTTACACAACCAGGCACAGGACTTCGTATCCACTAGGAAACTTCTGCTAGAATAAGAGCAAAAGGAACCATATGTCACACACAACCCTGTTTGCACCCATTTCCTCCCTCACCCCCTCACGCCTGACATCCACCTTGTCTCCCCCACACAGGCCAGCTCAGGTCCAGCTCAATTCTGATTTCCTTGGCAGGCACAGGGGGTCATTTATATCAGCTTGGTGGCTGAGTTTGTTTTTCTGCTCTTGTTTCTCCCCCAAGATGGGAAAAACTTTACCTAGGGAGAAAAGGAGAAAAGGATTTTAGTCATACAGGTCTTGGTCAGTAACAATTGTGCAGATAACATTACCTGCCAGTGGGAAGACATAATGTAAGACAGATCAGAGTATGACATCTGGACCTTCCCTGATGTACTTAATGGAAAAATTACCCTTCAGAAGGAACACACAAGATAGATATTTTTAAACATGGTGGTGGTCAGTTTGACAAGCCTTCTGCCTTCTGTAACATTCAATGTTGGTCCTGCTCCACTGAGAAGATACCCTGACCTCAATTGAAATTGCTCCTGAGATGACCATTACGTTCTTTTGATTTTTGTGGCCTAATCCAGGCAATAAAGGAATAGTCACGAAAGTAAATGTAACATATTAAAGCCTCTGAGTGAGCTGTTAATGCAAAAACTTATTGTTCTGGTCTTGTGCATGAGGGCAACAGGAGACAAGCAGCCAGGCTTAGTGCTGGGTCAAGCGTCTAAACTGCATGTGGTACAGCATGGAGCAATAATGCTTCAAACTGAAGATTGAAGGGAGATTATCTATTCCTCTCTGGACTCACAGGTACTTATTTGCACAAGCTTCAGAGTGTCTGTGTTGTTATTGAAGCCTTAGCTCCAGGAATCATATAACTAGGATGTCAGCTTTCATTTTACTTAGTAAGCAATTTTCTATCCCTGGTGGGTGTAGGCAAAAGCTTGTAAATATGACCCACATGAACAGTAATGGCTCCAAGACAGAGTGCTGATTTAAAAAGTATAATGTTCATTGACTTGAGAAAGCACAAGGACACAGAGCAGGTTTACCTCTTCACTTGACTCTATTCTCCTACCCGTACTTTTAAGATTTGGGAGAATTTGACTTTTACCTAGCAAGAGATGATAGAATAGCACAGCACATGATTACCTGGCCCAAGGAAGAGAAATGACTGACGTGACAAGCACCCACATGCTAAGCCCCATAGGGTCATGACACTAAAGGAACACAAGGAGCTGTCATTAACAGTGCCAGTCGTCATGTACCCAGACACTGGCTTGGCTGTTATTTAGCACTCTGTCCATTCAGATTTGTTGTTCTTTGTGACTCGCTGGTGTTCAGTTCTTCTCCAAGGGTATAGCAGATGTTTAGGATGACTTACACGAAATCCCTGATGTGGGGCAATGGTAGGGCAACTTCCCTGCTCAGCTGTGAACCTGGGCTTGGACCAGAGGAATTTGGATCTAAATTTGTCCCATACAGATGCAGAACATAGGAGTTAGTATGTCCTTATATTTTCCATTACAGATCCGAAGGACAGCGGAAGGAATGCGTCAGAGACATCAGTCGGAGGGAGTGGGAGAGGGACAGAAGGGCGGCCATAATGGAAGATCCTGAGGGGAGACAAAGGGTGGCCCATGAGGAGCGGAGGGTGGTCATGAGGGGAGATCATGGTGGGATAGAAGGGGCAGCCATGAGGGGAGATCGTGAGAGGGGAGAGGAGGTATGGCTATGAGGGGTGAAGGGCAGCCATGAGGAAAGATCATGAGAGGAGACGAGGGGTGGCCATGAGGAAGACTCATGAGGGGAAAGGAGGGGCGGCCATGAGGGGAGATGGTGAGGGGAGACAATGAGTGGCCATGAAGGGAGATCGTGAGGAGAGCGGAGGGCGGAAGAGCAGGGACAGCCATGGGGCATGAGGCACAGCCATGGGGTGTGAGGAGTGGCCGTGAGGCATAGGTGCGGCAGCTATACAGTGTGGGCCACTATGGGGGGACAAGGAGGGATGACTGCGAGTGGAGGTCATGAGCAGCAGCCACAAGGGGAGATTGGTTTGCCCTTAGTGATATGGTTTAGTGGTGGGTTTGGCAGTCCTGGGGTAACATTTGGACTTAATGATCCTGAAGGTCTTTTTCAACCTGGTTAATTCTACAATTCCATGAGTTTCTGCCTCCAGTCCCCAGTCCTTGCCTCTTCTACCACCATTTGTCCCCGCTGTAAGCAGAGGTGTCCTAGAAACTCATGCTTCCTCTAGCTTTAGAGTTCACTGGTGAGCTGGGAACAGAAACACTTTGTATTTTGAGGGGTTATTTAGCTGGTGTGTTCACTTAGGAAGAGTGCTGGCTACATCTGCTTACATTTAAAAGTATCTAGCCTCCTGGCTAGAACAGAAATATTCCAGGTTTTTCCCTTTTAAACAAAAGCCTCAAATCCACAGAATCTGAACCTACCACATCATCCATAGAAATGTGTCTAACAACAGAGAGGCATCCCGTGGGTGAACTGTTTGACATCTGGTTCTTACTTCTGTACTTTTCCATCTCCTCTCCAACCTCCTCCCTTCTTTTATCCCTGCTGTGTTCATATCTTGCTAACTGAAATTGAACTAAACAGGGCATCACGATGTACCTGTAATGGTCAGCAGAATGAGAGGTGTATTTGTCAACTGTAACTGTTTAGGAAAAACATGCACCTGCCAGCTGAAAGACCTCAATATACTTGACCTTCAGTGTGAAACAGCAAGCAACAGAGCTATTCTGCTACCACCCAGGCACTCACAAATATCCACATTCCTTGTCCTCCAGCATGTTAGTGGAGTTATCCCATTTCTAGAAGTTAAGGGGTCCTTTACTTCCCTTGTCTCTTGGCCAGCACTTTTCTATGTAGCACTCTGGAAGAACTCTTGCTCTTTTAAGTGCCACCTGATATTCCCTGGCATATGGAAGGGGGTGTTCTTCCTCCCGCCTGCCATGCTACCCCTCAAAAAGAAATTTAATTGGGTTTTTTTTCCTCATTGTTAATTCTCCAAAAGTAAGAAATCAATTTAACTACAGGTGCCTGGATCCAACTGGATTGTTTCTGGAAAAGATCCACAGTATCTGTAATTGGTAAGTACAAGCAAAAGGAAACAAATGCAGTGTCTGTCTGCTTTGGCTGTAGAGATGCTTATCCTCATCTGTTCACCAGAAAGAAAACTTTTCTATCAGTCAGCAATCAAGCTGATTAGGCTAGAATTAGATTTTCTTGGTCAAGCATGTTTACAGAATTTAATAGATGAACAATGTTGGTCATCTTCATCAACACATGCCTTTCTTCCAGGTTTTTCTTGTACAATTTTCCTGTTGCTGATATATCCAGTGAAATTCTCAATGCCATTAGACCAGATTTCAGTAATACAAAGGAGGTATATAAACTTCACTCTGTGAAGTTTCTCAATTCAACCATAAAACATTGTAAGCAAACTATTCAAAAGCAATCAGTAAAGTACAGCATCTATTAAATTCAACATTTAAACACCACCTTATTTCAGTGGAACCAGCAAGTATGTCTGATGGAAAGTGGTCCTGCCACCAAGGTCATTCACTTGTCAGGCATATAGTCCCACAGCTTGAAAATTTATCCATAGAGCTGTTTGGTGCCCAGGTAGACTTTAATATCTTTATTTTCATATATCTTTTGATATATGAAATCCTAGACATCACTGGCCCTAAATCTTGTCAGCTGTGCATTTCTTCTAGCAGTGGTGGGGGGTGTACATTTGCAAAGACTAGCAGCAAAAGTCAACTTTGAGGACAATTTGATTCAATCTACTAGTCACAAGAGATAGGTGCAGATTCATCAGAGGACAGACAAGGACAGTAGCTTTCAACCAGTCAAAGTCATTGGACTCTAGACATACCCCTAGTCACATGTTGCTACTAAAACTACATAGCTTTTCCACTCACTTTGTATCTGTAAATGTAAAAGTCAAAGATATTAGTCCCCCTTACAAGCTTTAACTGACTTGTAAACTTACATCCACAGAGGTACCATAACACATCCCCTATTTCTTACTGTAACTGCTTTAACATTAGCAGTATTACTGCACTGCATATCCACTGTACTTCAGCGCTTTTTTTCCAAGGGGTGTTTTGGAACTTCCTTATATATAGTACTTCAGAGTTCATTAAGTCATAAAAGAACAAGGTGTGATGGAAAATTTGGTACTACCTATATCCTTAAGTTTCTTCAAAAATATACTGCACAGGATTGGAGATGGAAAGATGTGAGTGAGTTTAATCCCTTGAATACTTTGATATCAACAGTGCAAGAGCCACATATGAGCAGAAACATCACTGATAAGCTTTGCAAAAAAGATCCCCATCCCACCTGGTAGCACTTTATTATACCAGCAGACAAAAAAAATTATCTCTTTTCTAACTTGTTCTGTGGAAAACATGCTGAATTTGGGAGACTCTTGAAAGCTCACCTGACATTTCTGAGGTCTTCCTTTTTACATGTGCTAAAACTTTACACGTATTTGTGAAGGATTCTAGGTTTCAAGGAAGCTTAAAATAGCTGCTGCTTCATTCCTAATGAAAAGCTTCTCTGAATGATTATTAGTCAAACACTTTCCACCCATCTTGTTCATCAGCATGTGAGCAGTCTGGTAAGTACATGAAATACTCGAAAGTTTCAAAATACAGCATCTTTTAAGCCTAAATGGATTTTAGCATCAGTCTTCAAAGTTGAAACAAAGCCAAGACTGTCCATATGCAGTGTTACTGCCTTCTGAACCTGCTTCCCAAGTCACGTTCTTCAAAAACATTAATAAAGCTCCATACTTCTCTGTAAGACCAGATACCATTAGAAACTTTTTAAATATGGTGGAATTCATGAGGAATTAAAGAGTTAAACAATTTTAAACACTCATTACATCAGCTCCAGACTGGGACTCGAGCATTAAGACATTACAGAGCCAGGCTGTAAGTTAGCTCAGCACATCACTGACAACCTTCAAAATACAGGGTATGCAGAAAAATTTTTTCATGTCCCAGCAATGGAAACAAATAAGATGCTCAGTGAGCAGAATTTTACATAGCATTAGTCATGAAGCACTTGAACAATTCATATTTTAATGGAGCATGACAACAGGTCTTGTGCTTGAAACTTGAATTCTTGAAGACCAGTCCAAGGTTATCAAGACAAAGGTCAAGTCAAGCTGAAAAAGCATAGATCTTGCAAGGCACATCACAAAGCACTGCACAACTACAATCCAAAGCAGAGCAGAATAAAACATAAAGTATGCCAGATGTAGCTTTTTTAAAAAGCTAAGGGAAACTATGATCCTACAAATCTTTGGCTGACGTCACTTCAAAACTACTAGAATCCAACATACTCTTCCCATTACTAGCTGGTTATGAGGGTGTTAAACTGTTAACAGTTATTACATCATCAAAGAAGACACTGCTTTAATATGCTGTCAGAACAACATACACCCCTTAAATATTCCATAAAGAAATGAGAACACCACTGTGAGGGGGAGTGAATGGCGTTTTAAGATATTTATTTGAAGGTATCCTTGCATTGCAACATTCAGGACTCAGGGCACAGGTGCTTAAGTAACATACTGAAATTACTGAAATTTCTGTGCTGGAGGTGGACCAAAAGAAGTGTGTCTCGAAAATGAATCACTCATCTTTTACGCTGTGTTGTAGAGAGCAATGAGAAAGATCTGGACTTGATAATCAGTGCTGAAAATATTCTATGAATTCTGCAGATTCAGTGAACGGCTGCTTATCGTGATGCCTGCTTGAAGAGCATTGTTACATGCAGATGGTTGCCTAAGTGAGTTTTCCCACTGACTTCACTGTGCCATAGGCCACTTCCTACAGTGCTGGAGTCTAACTTAGTTACAGACAGATCAGTGAGTTTTTAAGCGAATCTTTAAAGATATGCTCACTCAGCCTCAGTGTTCCCAGGCTTCTTTATTCAATCATAGCTTGGTACTATTGTGTTTTACTGCTTTTGAGAGGAATTGTTATGACAGTATTTTAAAAAATCTTTTCAAAGGGTGGCCTTCAGACACTGTCTCCAATTCATGGAATGCTTGAATACTCGGCTTACAGAAAAATAATTTCTTTCCCCATTAATTTCACCATCTTCTTTTATCCTTCAATTTATTTCAATATAAATATGCTGCAGATCAACCTCATCTTGAGTCAACTGGTCATATTTTACGTTGTAACTTGCCAGACAGTGTTCTTTATACTAGTGGTAATTTCATTGAAGCTATTATCCTGCATTGTTGGAGAAGTTGCTCATTAGTTAAGCCACAGGAGAGAAACTGTGCAAATGGATATCTGCCAGTAAGGTGGGAGGAAGCTCTGTCAGTAAGGTGGGAGGAAGCTCTGTCAGGAACCCCCAAATTTCCAGTTTTGTGCAGGGAAAAGCTAATTGGAGTGTTACTGTCAGACCAGGAAACTGCTGGATCTCACTATACCCCTGCCCAGAATCTTGCTTACACCTTTAGGCATATTTCCTTTGATAGACATCACATTTCATGGCAGACAATACAGGGGCAGCCTCCAAGTACAGCCATGTTTCCACACTGAAGGCATGTATGCTTACTGTTGAAGGCCGTTACTCATTCATTTTCACCCTAATGAGGATGGGCACTTTTTAACATTAGATGAGGAATCGTATTTCACTCATATGCCCTTATATGCGCTTATATTTATCAAGGTCCAAGCTTAGGACAAACCCACTGAGGCAAAGAGATAAAGATAAAATAATGCACATATATGTGAATGATCATATTGAAAATGTAGCAACTCTTGGTTCTTACATACCACAACAGAACCTGCTTAAGGTTCTTCACTTTCTCCACCTTTTGTAGCCAGCTCCACCAGTTATACTCCACTCGTCTGGACAAACTGTACCATCTAGAAAAGCAAAACCAAGGTTCCAAAATACCAGAGATTTTTGCTTTCACCTCTCACGTCTCTGTTGGAGGATTGGTGAGGTGAATTATTATGTTACAGACTGTGCCTGCTGACTTGACGGGGGGAAAAAAAAGCAAAGCTGTTTAGTGCCCTATTTCAAATCCAAAAGCAGAGAATAACTTCACACTGCTTTCCCCACCCACTCTTTTCCCAACCTTAGAATACTCAGCCCCTGGAAAAATACATTACCTGGTGCTCTTTCTGGCATTCCCCACCAAGATGCCCTCTTACTGAGACCTGTATGAACTCACAACTATCTTCTTAGAGTGGCAAAAGGAGATTAGAGGGAAAATGGATTCTGAGACCTTCAGAGAGAGCTTGTGGCAAGACCAGGTTGAGAATTGAGATGGAGATTTGAGATATCAGACCTGAGTTTTATCTGTTGATAGCAGTGATCAAGTCACAGGGAGTAACTGAGCAGTGGCAGGTCCCTGTCTACAAAAGAAAATTAAAGGAAAGGGAAAAGCTGTGACAGAACTCTGTGGCTGCCAGTAACCCAAAGCCACTGGGGAATAATACATTCCCTCCTTGGACATGGGGTTCTGTTTGTATTCCCTTTATTTTTTTATTCTTCCTAACACTCCTACCCTGGTCCAGAAGTGTTGTCACTCTGTGCATACAACAGAAATCTCCAGGGCTTCAGCACTGATCATCCATGGAACGCCCACCTTTGTTTTGCCACTAGCCTTTCTGCATGCCTGAAAGTACTGTGGATTCAGGGTACAGACAGAGAAATCCTGCCACCCAAAACATAACGGAAAAAGAGCAGAATTTACCCTCTAGTCAATCCCTGACTGTACTGTGTTGTCCCTGCAGATACCATTTTGGTCTTTTCCCACTATATCCATACTGTCAAGAGTAATAAACCAAAAAGCTTTCTTTTATACAGCTGAAAAGATATATTTCCCAAGTCTCCTTTCAGGTTTGATTGTATCATTTTTATCACAGATGAGATTAATGTGTATATATGCAAGCACTCTTCATTCTAGATTTTATTTTTTTTTCTTGAAACAACCATTTCCCAATTTTTCAATAACTTTTTACTTTTAACAAAGGTCTTCCTGATTCTTTCTTTGTTTCTTTTCTGAACTCAAGAATTCAATGCAATTAAATTATCATCTTTATCCAGTATTTAACATGAAGTGTCTTACTGTTTAATACATGCAGTCATCTCTTTCTTCTGTCCAATATGTAGTTTTTTCTTCAACTGTTTGTACCTTGAGGAAGATACATATTTCATCAAAAGATCCAATAACACATTAAACACACACCCCCCTCCTACCTTCAAAAGATTATGCTTAACCCCCTCTTTATTTGGTGAAGTATGCAGCCTTCATCCAGTTTCTACTGAAGACAATGAAAATATAAATCCTGTCTTTAAAGCAGATAATTCAAACCCTTGACAAGCAACTACAGGAAATCCAGGGCATATCCAGAAGGAGGCATCATTTTCATAAATAGAGGAAGATGCCAAACTTAAAGCTATCAGCCTGATGCTCTCATGTGCTTAAAATCCATTAAAACTACTCCTTTAAAGAAATAGAGATAAAAAGCTCAAATATCATGTGACACAATATAACCTATCACAGCAATAAATCAAAAACTCTGACTATGATTGTAGATATATCTCTTGTTACCTGCAAAAGAAAATATAAGCCAGATATCCTATTTTGTATCCTGAACGTCTCTAGTGGCTTAGCAGCTTTCTAATGAATATCAGCTTAAAATAAGCTCATCTCCTTAGAGATCTGCTTCTGTGAAGGCAATATTCCCAAAGAAAACTCATGACTGCTAAGTAACCTTTGTTATACTCACATGGCAATGATCTATTGGCCTAGGAAGCATGTACATAATTCTCAGCAAAAGGTAATTTTTTTTCCCTGGGAGGTTTTAAGAAAATATCCCTTTAAAATGTTGATGTAAAACTAATTCTCTTTCCTGACTGATTAACAAAAAATATTGCTACTGTAGAGGAGAAATGTCAATGAATGTGACAGCAACCTGGGCTTGATTTGAAAAACAGTAGAAGAAAGGTGGAAGACTGTAAGAGAAATATGAAGAGGTATTACTTTTAAAACAATCTACTTAGATAACATGAAAGCTTTTAACATCTTGCGTGTGAAAAATGATTTTTTATTACTTGGCTTCAATTTATATTGAAGGATCCTAGCAGGCTCATGGTGCAGTTTTTATTCATCCCATGAAAGTTGTTAGAAAGTTACCACACAGTACCTTTTGCTAAATATATCAAATGAAAAGAAAAGCCATTATTTTACTACACTTTTCAGCTACAGTGCAGTAATGGGGAACTTTTTAAGTAACTAATCTGTATCCAGCATAATTACAATGTTTAATAGTTTAGTTTTGACATATTTGTTACTTACCTCATTATCTTCCTATAAACCTAGATCATCACATTTAATGATATTTCAAAAATCCTCCATCCGTGTCGAAGTTTTAAGCACCAGTCTTTCCCTTGCTCTTTCAGTACCTCTGGATTCTGTTGTTTGATTAGTGGATGCCCTGTCCTCGTTTAAATATGCTAAAATACTCACCTCTTCTGATTAGCAGAGTCTGCCATGCAAAGCCTTTGTGTTGCACTTTCTACTGATTTGTACTGCATTACACTGAGATCCAAGTATGTGTCTGCTCTTTTCTGTTGAACTCATTTATCTTTGATGGTCAGCCTCACATGTGCATTTGGTGTCAAGTGTTGGAAAGAGAAGCAGGCACAGAAATGCCTCTTCTCCTTACTCTTAATTTTTGTACTGACGGGAATGTGGATTCAATGCCTAGCAATCGCCTTTCAAGTCAGCAGCAGAACCACGGGTAATTATCAGAGTTTGGATTTGAAAATGCTGTGCCAGACAAAAGGCTTCTTGACAAGTCTGCCTCTAGGGGATGGGAAAACGTAGCAGGATGAAAATCACAGTGGCCTAGTACAATGAGAAAGAGTACTATACAACCAGTTCTTGGGTCAAGCTCCCAGAGCGGTTTCAAGATATTGCTGGTACCACTCCCCATCCAGAGTATGGGAGGGTTGAATAGGTGCTCCATGTCTTGCTGTGCCAGCATTTCTAGGGTTTCTAACAAAACAAAATTACTTCTGGCCTTTTCCCTGCTGGTTATCTTTTGTTTCAGCTGATTTCAATGCAAATTAAGGTCTGAAGCCACTGTTGCTACACACATCCCCCATTGCAAAAACATTTTCCCCAGGGAAAACCTGGCTTACTGAGGCAGTTGATAGCTCCAGCACCCAAATACCAGGTGTATCACTGGTACATCTTTTGTACTAACTGGGCAAATGTACCAGCTCTGCAAGGTGCAGATCCCTCAAGGTGTCCAAGCAGGGAAGAGGAGGTGAAAGACTATATAGCTCAGAACTATGCTAAGAACAAAAAAGCAGACTCTTCAGTTCTTTGTACGTGTTGAAAATCTTTTGAAGAGCAGTCAGGTGGGTTTCTCTGATGAGAGACAGCAGAGCTGAAATCACTCAGATGTTAGCTCTGAAACTTTAGGATAAGTGTCTTTAACACCAGCTCTATTAACATTACCAGCTTCATGGGTCAAACTTCAAGTAGGTACTCTTAGTTTGTTATCTAGTGGTCTTTGCTTGCCTCAGATAAGCAGTCATGGAACAGAGCCTGCTAGCCCTGAGAGGTACACAAGGCACATGGCACATCTTACTTATCCAGAAGAGTCACACCACCATCTCTGAGGTCAGAAGCAAGCCTAAGGGCTCTAAATCACTGTGAACATTTGCCAATATGCTCTTCAAATCACTTAGTTGCATTAGAAGCGTATGTGCAGGCAGCATACTGCAGTCAGCGTAATCCACACAAAGAGAATACCATCAATGCAGCACCCAAGTCCCAGCCTCCAAATACAACTCTGCAGCTCCATTAAAGCAAGGCCAAGAATGATTAATCTTACTCTGGGATGAATGGGGGATACAATCAGTTTTTATTCTGCCTGCGTTGCCTGCAGCTTGCTTGGTCATGTGGCTGGTTTTGTACCTCCCAGAACTTGTAACAAACACCTCCCCAGACACAGCCAGGTGACATGAAGATGGTACAAAACCCTCTTCAGTCCTTCCAACCCTGAAAAAAAATCAGTTTTGGTCTTCACAGACAGTCAAGTAGAGTCAATTAAGGGTGTGGTGGAGCATCCCTAGCTCACTGATTGCACTGTGACAAATACACCAGATACTGGGGAATTACTCTCAGAGGAGAATGCTGGGTTCCTTTGAGACAGAAAGTGGCCTTTGGGGAGGGAAATGTTGGCAACCCTAGAACCTGAGTGTTTCCACCTCTTGATGAAGATATTATTTTTCAATGTGTGAAAACAATGAAAATAGAGGAACCAAAAGAAAACACTTTTCCCCTATTAAGGATATCTGATAAAAACTGTTCTTTCATCTAGCATTTGATACTCAAATGCACTTTCCCATTCACAGTAGGATGGAGATTTTTTTTTCAAGTTCAACCCTAATTTATTTATCTTAAAGCAGGCAATGTACTGTAATTTTACAATAAAGGACTCCCAATCAAAGCTTACCTTATCCAGAGGTAATTAATACAAAGATTGTTGAATTAAAGATGTGAGTCTTGACACTTTGGCGGGGGGTAAGGGACATGGTCTCAAAGGCACAAATTATGCCTGAAACAGACCAATTAACACCATGTATCTTCTTTTATGTTAACTTCAATTAAGGTTTCTTAAAATTTTTAAAGTTATTTTCTTCTTTACAATCTCAGAATGTCAGAAATGTACATCAAAGAAAAACGCTTCAGTGTGAACACCATAGGTAATGCTCATTTGCACACAAATCTGCATATTGCAAAGGAGTTCAGAGCCCATTTTGCATGAATTATTGCCGGATGTGAGTCAATGAATTAAACAGCTAAAAAATAACAACCGTCCAAGCAATGATAAGCTGCACCTACTTATGTTGACATAATGAATTCAAAAAAAAAAAGCATGCCAGAATTTGAGTCAAGTTACAGTGGAAATAAACTACAATGCTAGTCAGGCCTCTGTATTTTGAAATACTTTTCAAATTCATTTTGTTTACTGTGATTCACAATTCCTGCACTGGAAAAGGATATTCTTTTTTTCTGCAAGATGAAACAGAAATGGATAAAATTTCACGCTCTTGTGTCTCTTGGTTTTGACAGTAAATCCATTGACTCTTTTTTCAGCATTACATAAAATATGTCATCTGTGTAGCTTTTATTCTGCAGTCATCCATCTATAAGATCACTTTGTCCTTGTACAATTCCTCTTTCAAGATGCCATCTCTTCATTTGTCACTGATTTCCCGGAACCTCACTCCTCCTTCTGCCAGTGCAAGCAGTGTATTTCTGAAAGTGTCACAGCACGAATGAACATAGGCTAGCACAACTACTGCCAACACAGATGACTAAAGAAGGAGTTTATTCTTCAAACAGTTAAATTTTAATCACAAATAAATCACTGAATGACAAGCATAAATCCAGAGGTTTTCAATGTAAAATCTTGTTTTTCAGAGTCCAATCTATCCTTTTAGAACCTGCATGTGCCTCCCACTGGCTCCAGTGTGCTCACTCCTAATCAGAACAGGGTGCAAACAATGGATTCCTCTGCTGGGGCCTTTTCTTTTCTTTTCTCCTTCACAAATTTTCCACACACGAGGCAATATTTTTTTTCCCCTGATCTTACATTCTTGCATGCTCTTTATAATTGTTTGAATGATTGATTTTATGAATATATTTGGGTTTACAGATTTTTCACTAATATTCATAATGAGTGTTCCACAGGGCTTTCGCCACTTAGAATTCAAACCCTAGATTGTGCGAGTGGTTATATATGTCACTTGGCATGCTGCTTCTCTCCTCATCAGATGACATCCCTTTTATAAAAAGAATGGTAGCTTGAGAAGTCTGAAGTCGACTGTATTTTTCAAAAAAATAAAAACCAAGAGGGGGCTTTAATGAGAAAGTGATAAGTAGATTACAAAAATTCTGATTGCACAGATCACTGTGGAAAATATTCCACCGTGAGAGTGGTTATGAACGGGAACAGGCTGCACAGACAGGCTGTGCAGTCCATCTGCCCTGAGAGACATTCGAAACGCAACTGCAAAGGCCCTGAGCAGCCTCATCTCATTTGGAAGATGGGCCTGCTTGGAGCAGGTAGTTGGACCAAATATCCTCCAGAGGTCTCTTCTGACCTAAATCCACCCATGGCTCTACTCTGTGAGTATATGGCCTTAATATTAATGGAAAAAGATCTGCCAAAAATTGACTGGGCCAAAAGCCTGATGTAGTTAACAGCAGCGACTACATTTTCCCACGTATTCTCTTTGCTCTCCTAATAGCTGCCGCACTCAGTACAATGTCTGAGGCAGTGACAACCCAGAACACATGCCCAGAAGAGAACCTGGGTGGTTTTGTGAGCAGCAAGTCTACTGTGGTTTGTACTTTTCTATAGCTTATTACATTTATTATAGTAATTATAGCAGCTTGTCCCTTAAAGAGCTTTAGGAGAAGTGGAGCATGACGCCAGCTTCCACTGCATTAAAAATGACTTAATCATTCCCAACCACCACAAGAACAAGTAATGGTTAAGGTCAAATGTAGGTTTTGTATGCACTTTGCTCTCTACAGACCCTCAAGTTTGGAAGTTATAATAAATTTTACACCTGTATTAACTCCTTCTTTTTATGTTTGTGATCACAGGGCAAAAGAAAAAAAGAAAAAGGAAGAAGAAAGAAAAAGCCAGCTCAGCTCAAACTGTAAGGGCTCAAATTCCATCTGGTTTAGCTCTTTTTTTCTCTGAGATGTCAGTATTTTTTAAAGACCAACTGTGATACAACTTATCTTTGATCAACAATTCTGAAAACACTGGCTCTTTGCCAGAACTCATCTGTTTCTCAGTTTGGGCTCAGTTCAGAAGTCTCTACTTTTTCATGAACTCTGCCATGAAACTCCTAAGGAACTGCAGCTCCAACAGGACAGAACCATCCAGTCAGGAAGACAAGCAAATTGTGCTACCCTTGTTACATGAGCAAGCCTTTTCTTAAAATCAGTCACAGAGCCTCATTCTCTGAGCATCCCAAATCTCACTCACTGGGATGAAAGAAAAGCTTATTGAAAAGTGACATCCTTTAGACATCCATTAGACATCCTAATCTCTTTTTGTTTTAAACCAGAGAAATTCTGCCTACAATATGGACACTGTTCCTCAGCTGCAGACTGAGAAGACAGACTGTGGTATCTGATGCTTAGCCAGCTTATGGGATTGCATCGGCAAGCTGGCGTTTTCAATGAAAATACTATGTACAGACATTTAACTGTGAGGAATACAGGTGATCTGTGTGCTACTTTAGGACTGACAATGGACCGTTGTCTAAAAAGCTTAGAATCACTGTTTAAAACAACCACTATCACTACAAAGACAATCATAGGATCATAGAATCACTTAGGTTGGAAAGGACTTTTAAGATCATCAAATCCAACCATTAACGTAGCGCTGCCAAGTCCACCACTAAACCATGTCCCCAGCCGCCACATCCACACATCTTTTAACTACCTCCAGCTCCAGGGACGGGGCCTCCCCCAGTCCCCGGGCCAGCCTGTTCCAAAGCTTGACAACCCTTCTGGTGAAGAAATTTTTGCTAATATCCAATCTAAACCTCCCCGATGCAGCTTGAGGTCATTTAGCACCTCTTCTGAAGAAGACAACATCTGACGAGGAGGCCCAGCCATCAGTGTTTTACCATCATAATCATAGAATCATAGAATCATAGAA
>NW_009919849.1:0-2730 GCF_000696875.1 Nestor notabilis
CCCCTGCCACGAGGCACGGACACAGCTCATGCCCTCTGCATGGGGATGGGCTCTGCCAGACATGGGCATCCCGAAACCATGGGGGCCGTCCATCCCGTATGCCCCTCTACTCTGCTTTTGCCCCTCTACTCCCTCATGAGCCCCCTACGTGGAACACTGGGTGCAGTTCTGGTTTCTTCAGCATAAGGACATGGAGGTGGCCAGGTTGGACACAGGGGCTTGGAGCAACCTGCTCTAGTGGAAGGTGTCCCTGCCCGGGGCAGGGGTTGGAGCTGCAGGAACTTTAAGGTCCCTTCCAGCCCAAACCAGTCTATGGTTCTATGATTCTATATAGACACAGGTAATGCAGATGTGCATCCACACCCTCTTCCAGAGCCACATCACCCAGCACCACGCTAGGAAAGCACCCGCATCACCCAGGTATCCACTTAATCCCATTTCTCCCTGCTTTTTCCCCAGCCAAACTTATTCACCCAAACGATGAAGCTCTTGCAAGAAGACAAGTGACAAAGGTGCTGCCTTTGGTTGTGGTTGGGGACACTCACCCTCGGGGAGCTGGAAGACGCTGGGGGAGAAGCGGTGGCTGAAGGAGGAGTAGTCGATCTCATACTTGTCGTAGTGAGACCCCAGGAGGCTGTTGTATCCCTGCACCTCATAGTGCAGGGGCACAGGGCCCTGGGCAGAGCTGCCCACCCGCAGCGTGTAGACGTTCTTCTTGTGGCCCCAGTAGGAGATGTTCTGCCACACGGCGCAGGGCTGCCCGCGGAACCACTCGTCCCGCACCCGCTGGGCACAGCATGTGTCAGGGACCGGGACCACAGCAGCACCCCGCACTGTGCTATCACCCCGTCTGCGTCCCATCCACCTCCACCACCACCCATGGGCACATCCCGCCCTGCGGGTACCCTGTATGTACCAGCTCAGGCTGCTCTGCGCTCCGAGGGAGGTAGCCATCAGACACCCTGTACCCACAGGGGTGTCTTCTCCCTTCTCCTGCCCTATCCTACATCCCAGAGGACCCTGCCCAGGGCTCACCTTGAAGTTCTCCAGGCTGGGGAAGACGCTCTGCGGGGCGATGAGGTCACTGTCGGTGCCATTGATGCGGAAGCACTTGCGGACGTTCACCTCCATCTCTGTGGTCTGGGGAGTCACCTTGAAACTGGCACCAAAGGGCTCGATGGAGCCCAGCTGGTAGGTGACCACTTGGCCTGGGGACAAGGACAGCGCTAAAGTCAAGCCAAAACCCCACCTCCTGGCTCCCAGCCTTGAGGCACCTGAAGGTCCTGGCGTAGGTGGTGAAGGGTCAGGGGGACGGATGGGCTCCTTTCTGCACACACCACCATAGTACTCGATGCGGCTCTTCCCCCCGGTGAGGTTGTACCAGGCTTCGAAGGGCTCCCTGACCTCCGCGTAGGGCAGGCTGATGACTCCTGTGGGAACAGAGGGGCTGGGACCCAGGACATCCCCCACCCCTTGGCTGGGAGGGGAGCACGGGGCAAGTGCGGAGCCCTGCACGGCCCCGCAGCATCACCCATGGGTGAAGGTGCAGACCCCCTGGTCCCAGCGGGGTGCCCCTTCCCCAGGCGGTACCTGTGACGTGGTAGATGTCCCCAAATGTGGGGGTCTCCAGGGGAGCTTTGCTCTCTGCTCCTAGAAGAAGAACAAACCCATGCCCCAAGCCCCTTTAACGCTGCTCCTTACTTACCCAGCTCTTATAGCAGGGGCTGGTCCCTGGCTCCCTGTCCCCTGTGCTGGTGGCAGGACAGAGACCAGAGCACCCCAATCCCTGCTGACCCAGAGCCCCCCATCCCTGCTCTCTGTATGGTGCAGCCAGCTCAGGGCATCCCAGAGCCCCCCACACACCACAGGGCATGGGGAGAACAAGCCCAGTGCCCCTGCACTGCTCCAGGTGTGGGGACAGGGACCCCAGAGGCTAAAGGGCATCACCCTGTGGGGACCTGACCCACGCAAGCGTGGCCAGGGTGGGTGCTCACCCAGCAGCAGGGCAGCCCCCAGCACCAGCAGCACACCAAGCAGCCCCCCGAGCCCCATCCTGCACACCCCAGCCGGAGCTGCTGCCCTGCACACATGGGTGCCTTAAGTACCACTGCTGGGTGGGCAGGGAGCTGCGGGAAACCAATGGGCAAAGCCTCGGCTGGGGCTAGACCAAGGGGGAGGTGTGGCTTTATGTGTGTCCCCCCCATAGGCACCCATGCCAGGGTCTGATGGTACTTGGGGTGAGGGAACCCAGACCCCTATGGGGCTCTGTGGCAAGGTAAAGGTGGGTGCCCCATGGAATGAAGGTTTGGGGATGGGGGTTCCGGGTGCTCCCATCCCCTCTGGGCAGCAGTTTGCAGCAACCAGGGGTAGCAAGGTGCAGGGAAACCCTGCCTGGCACCCCAGGTGTCCCCCAGCGCAGCTCCGGGCAGGCAAGGGGAGATGGGGGCTGTGAGCATCCCTGCAACCTTCTGGGTACACCATCGGGGCAAGCCAGGGTTGCAGTGAGGGGGTTTCAGCTGGGGAAAGGGGGAAGCTGCAGACGAGATGTGAGGAGCTGCGTGGAAGAACAGAGCCGGGAAGGAGAGCCATGAGCAGAGTGGCCTTCACCCGGCCTGCTTGGGTGCATCCCGCTGGCCACCAGCCCAAGGTGACAGCAGCAGCCCCAGCCCAAAGCAGAGCTGATAAGGGCTCAGTTTAGACTGGCTGGGTGTGGCCCCAGGGGCAACGGGC
>NW_009919849.1:2918-4502 GCF_000696875.1 Nestor notabilis
CGTGCCCCCACCCACGACAGGCAGGGGGGCAGAGGCTGGATGCCTTCCCTGCCTTCCCCCTTCCCAACAGCCCACGCCAGGAATGTCTCAGCTCAGCAGAAATCCCTGGGCTTGTTTGTGCTCCACCTCGAGAGATAGGGCTGGAAGAGCCGCTCCCCTCGTCTGGGCTGTCTGGGAATGGCTCTGCAAAGGGCACGGAGCTGTGTCTGCGGCAGCGGAACCTCTCCCGTGGAAGCAAACCACTGTTACTGCAGGGGCTTTATTGGCAAGTCCACAGCAGGGTCCTCTTGTCCAGAACCCCATGGCCCTGTCCCACCATGTCCCACAGCTTCCCGCTGCGTGGTGGGCACCCAAGGGGCTGATCCAGGGGTGGGTGCCAAGAGCATCCCCGAGGGCTCTCCCTGCAGACCAAAGGGTGGCTCAGGCCAGGATGGGGTAGGTGGCTTCGGTGGCCACGCCACAGTTGTTGTCCTTCATGGCCATGAGGATGTAGCCGTCGTTGCCCCAGTACGTGGACCAGGAGTTCTTGATGAGCCAGTAGGTCTCTCCCTGCAGGACCCCGTAGCCCACGGCCAGCACCGCGTGGTCCAGCTCTCCTGGCTTGTTCGCTGCAGGGGACAACACAGGAGATGATGGCTGATGTGGAGAGCATCCTCCTGCGAGCATCCCTGCAGCACAGGGGAGGGATGGGGGGCTGGTCCCCTCCTAACCCCTGCTGCTCGACAAGGAGGGGAACCGGGGTGTCTCCTTGGGGACCCAGCTCCTCCTGTGCCCTGGGTACCACCCGGCTCACCACACTTGGGCTCATAGTAGATGCCGTTGGAGTAGAAGGAGAAGGTCTTGTGCGAGGCATCGATGCTGACGGCCACAGGGCCGTGCTTGTAGATGGCAGCTTTGACTGCTGTGATGTTGCCCGAGGTGACGTTGACGTACCCCGTGATCTTGCCCAGCATCTCAGACTGGTTGTAGTGGCACAGGCCATTCTGCAGCACCAGGGAGGGGGACAGGGTGCCATCAGGAGCCCCCAGGTCCCCTCACTGCAGCTCTGCTTGCCCCTGTACAGGGTCCACAGTGATGTGGGACTTGGGCTGTGGCAGCATCGTGGCTCTGACCCCTCTGTGCCACCCTACCCCCGTGGTGGGGATGGGAACCGGCTCTGCACCCGAAGCCCTTGGGGCTGTTGCATGTGTCCTGCAGCCACCTCCCTGTCCCCAGGCAGCCCTGCTCCATCCCTGCTCCATCCCTGCACCCCGGGGTATGGAGGGACCTACAACACCACCCATGGGTGGAGGAGCCTTGTCCCTGTTTCACAAGAGGAGAAATTGAGACATGCAGTGATGAAACTGAGCCTGGGGGTTGGCTTTGGACTGTGCTTGGGACTGCAGGGAGCCTGGGGACAAGGTGACATCCCCACCTCCAGAGCCCATTTAGCACCTCTGACCCATCCTGCCCAGCCCCACCACGGCTCTAAAGCCCCCCAAGACCTGGGGAACCCCTCACCTGCCCCTTGTAGGTGCCGTAGGACTCGGTGCTGGCGATGCCACCGTGTTTCTTGATCCACTCGTAGGCTCTCCACTCCTCACC
>NW_009919850.1:0-20516 GCF_000696875.1 Nestor notabilis
TTATATAGATAATAATTAGAATAATATATATTCTAACCCCAAATGTATATATGGTCTCATCCTGTTTTATTCATCTTAGAATGCAAAAACTAAAAGGTAGTGTTTCTGTCTTCCTTTACATGCCTACAGTACAAATAAAGCATCAAATAATTAATCATGGTGCCTTTGGGGAAAACCAGTGTCTAAGAAACACACTGATAAGAAAGAATTTCACAAAATATAAAAATATACTGTACTCCATTCAAGTAAAGGAGGAAATTCAGCACTGTGTAAATCCAGAAGTAAACTGAAAATATTTTACTTTTCCTCCATCAAAAAACAGAGTTCGGATGAAGACTAAAGCACAGAATGAATAGAAATACTGATTAAAATTGCAGCTACAGATATGATTCACTGCATCTATGGAAAGTCTTTATCTTTTGGCTCCATGTGAAAAGCTGGAAAGGTCAAATACATCTCCTGCTGGGGAAGTTGCTGCGAAACCCTAACTTAGCAGCAATCCATGTCTGTGCACTAAAGTGCTGTGTAAATAAAGGGCCTTGTGGAAGCAGATAGATAAGATGCCAGCAATTATCATACAGGAACAGGTAATTAAATCCATGTGCCTTTCAGTAACTACATGACCTTTTTTGAACTCCGAATAGTTCCCTCTGTCCATCTCTGTACTGCTCATCACTCTGCCTTCCCACACCTAAGTCTATTTCTCAATGCCTTTGGTATCATTTGTATTTACAGCTTCCCTCATGCTGTTTATAAACACTCAAGAATTGTCTAAATCACAGTAAAACACTGTTCTTACATAAGATAACATTATTATATTATAATAGAGTTGTAATTAGGTAAGCAATTATGTCGGAAATATGATATAAATGATTTTAAGGGGAAAGAATTAAAGAACAGTTGTTCTCTTCCACTTTAAAAGGAGTCTTGCCCTCCTCAGGAAGGAGGAATGCTTTTAAACGAATATGTGATTCTTAAGCCTAGTTTTTGTCTATTTTTCATTAGTTTATATCTGAAGTAAGGTAGTTTGGTTTGTTATCCTATTACAGATTTACTGTTTCATCCTTTGTCGTTTGATTTTATATTCAGAATAGCGTCCCTTCTCTTCTGCTGAATGCTGAACCTTTGGACAAAAACCAATAAATCAGAAAACTGTTGACAAAACCCCAAGATTTTAGAATGTGCAGAACACCTAGTCAACATTTTAGAAATAAATTCGGACTTCACCTTAACGCTTTAAATTCCTACTGTTTCTGTAGCTATTTAGCTGTAGAATTCTACGTAAATTAGGATAAGCATCTTTGTTCATATTCATTTTGGCAGAGCTGGTTAGCATGTGGTTATCTGCCCAGATTTTGCTTCGTCAGTGGTTTTGATATCTGCACTTTGTCAGAACTGTTTAATTTACTGTTATGAAGGGAACAGCCTAGATTTAATTCATGCTGCTTTTTGTTGGTTTTTTTTTTTTTTGCATTTGCCAAAAGAGCTGGAAGGCAAAGTTTTTACTAGATTCAAAGATGCTGCTTTCAGATCCTATTTCATCTAATAATTTTAGACCCAGACATCACATAGCTATCTAAAAAGGAAATTAATTGAAAGAAAAAAAACCTCAACACAGCATTCACTCAAGTGTTCCTCTGTGTAACATTCATATACAGTTTGAATTCATTCTCTTAATTTTCTCCTGAATTTGGTCCTAAAAGGCAACTAAAACTGCCTTCATCACAAAGCAGGAGCTAGTCCAGATGTCAGCTTTCTCCTATATCCACTGTCTGAGCTAACTTACAACTACTGTTTTTTTCCTGTTACAATCTACATTTTCAAATGGTACTGCTAAATGCTATTTAATTACCTTGTTGCTTCTTTGAGGAAAGTGATTCACTGCAGACAGCAGTGTAAGGTAGTAGTATCTGCCATAGCTGAGGATACCAGAGGCAGCTCCTGCAGGCTCCATGTGACTAATCTGTCTTGCTTCTCTCTCTGGCAGCTCACTGTGGTCTATGTTGGCATACCCTGTCTCAAGGAGAAGAACAAAAATTTGAATCACATAAAAAAGCCTCATCAATTAGTAAGCTTATTCAAAGGAATTGGTCATGGGACTATTGAAATACCAAAGCCTAAGATAAAGTGAGAATTTATTCCAGTTAGCCTTTCTCTCTTGGTAGACCTGTAAGGCAGAAAAATCTATGACTTACCTAAATTGAGAGATTGATCCAAGTTTCAGGCATATAAAGATCCTACAAATACTCCTTAATAGAAAATTCAACTCTTTCTCATCCTCTGTATTTCAAGTTATTCGTTACATTTGCCCTGTATTTCACTTTTGTTTCCTCCTTGTTTAATGGACTAGATTTAAAATGGAAATTCAAATTATTACTTCATGTTTCAAAGTATGCCAGGAAAAGATTTCCTCCATGGAACAACCTAAATTTCTCACATTCTGCACTTACCCCAGCAGATGTGGCAGTAACCTATACATCCTACTACCTTGACTAATGATATTAGATGAGAGTTGGTTTTGTTTTTTGGGTTTCTTTGGAGCATGTTACATTTCCTTTTGGCTAAGAATAGTTCTGCTCATGCGGAAGAGTAACTACGAAACTCAGTGATGTGTCCTCACTGCCTAGTTACTGATGACTGAGAATCAAACCACGTTTGTCTTAGTGCAAATCACATGACTTTGAAGGACCATATGTAGTAGTGCTGGTTGAAGAAAAATGAAGGGCTTTTTCTATATAAAACTGTTAACGTAACTCAATTTAATTTTATTTTTGGACTTGCTGGACTTTGATCATTTACTTATTGAACTTTAGGGAAACTTTCTTTATCTTAAGATGTGAAAGGAATTTGAAAATGTCTCTTTAACCAAAAGTTAAAAGAGTAGGTTTTGCTGTGGTTACTCCCATGAAATGTCCTTTTTCTTTTCTTCCTTCTTTGTTGGTCTGGTTGGAGAATGCCACTTTCAACTGAGCAAAATAGGTTCTGAGAATTTCTCCATTATGACAAGTGAAGTCCCAAGTCACCTACCTACTCAGTACTCTTCAACAGTTTCTTTCAAGGATGAGACACAGGAAGAAGTTGCCCAGAGAAGGTGCAGCTGCCCCATCCCTGAAAGTGTTCAAGGCCAGGTTGGATGGGGATTTAAGCAACCTGTTGTCCCTGCCCACAGCAGGGGAGGTTGGAACTAGATGATCTTAAAGGTCCCTTCCAACCCAAACCAATCTATGATTCTATGATTTTTGAAATGTTTCAGTGTTGATGGAGATAAGAATTCTTGGTGGAATTGTTTTGGTTCATCTGTACCATAAAGCTTCAGAAATTTTGGAAATTCAAGGGAATTTCAAACAATTTCTTAGATAAACATTCAGAGGTTATATTTATCCAAGCAAAGTGTTTTCTTGCTTTGTTCTCATGGCTCCATATCCTGCACATAGGTTTAGCTCTGGAGCACAAATTCGTATTACTGCTAAGATACAGGATTGCTGTCATCTTCTTTCCAGAACTGGAGATTTCTTCTGGTATCCATACACAAGGATTTTTGACCCGTTAGGTGACTTCTTATGCAGGGACAAATGCTAAGCCAACACATACCTAGAGTGCTTATTATACTAAATACTGTCAGATGTCTCAGCTATTTTGATAACTCTTACGTCTCTTACATCTTCTCTGACATATTTATGTCATCTGCAGGATTGCCTGTCACTGATTGGTTTATAATATATCTTGATATATAGAGAAGCACCTAGAAGCATGATTCTGAATTTTCTTTATTCTATTCACATATGAAATTATAGTGCTGTATTACCTGAGGATATACAATATTATACTTCTTAGGTATGATAGTACTAATAACAAATAAAAAAAAAACACAACCCAAATGACAACCCAGAATACTGGAGAAAAGGAACTGGAAGTTTCATATGAATGGTGTAGTATGAAGCATCTTGGGCTGCATCTTGGGCTGCCTTTTCCTGATGTCTTCATGCTTAAGAAGAATCTCTTGTCCTGAGTTAACTGACTCCTTTTTAAATCTTTTATTCTAAGATGTAAATTTATTTCAAAGAAATATTGTGAAGGAGAGAACTATTTCTAGCTTTCCTGGAAATCATACTTCAGGATGTATCCAAAAGCTTTCCTCCTCTAGCTAGAATGCTATGGAAAACTCTTTAGAAAACAAACCCAAATATGACATCTGCACTAAAGAGATCAAGTGTCAAGGTTTCAAGATTAATATCCAAGTGTCATCACAATGGGTTTCAGACATTTCAGTGGAGGAAGCTGTTTGCATCCATAGATTCAAGTCTCGTAGAAAAGTTGTTTTCACTCTTCCCTTCTCGTCAGTTAAAATATAATGGCATATGCTGATGCCTGGGGTAAACAGATTCTTGCATTAAATGAATTTCTAGTACTGCATGTCAGTGAAATGTAATATTAAAATACTTTCACTCATATTTACCATTTTGCAAACAACCTGAAATTCATATCTGTCCAAACGTATTTGGAGAAAATTTGATAATGTCACATACCACCTAGATGCAGTTAGTCTCCTATACTGAATCCCTGTGTTGTGAAAAAAGATAACAGTAATGAATTATTTGTAATTAAATTGCCAGGTCCTACATATATTTTATATGAGATAGGTGAAGAATTAAAACATGATGGCATCATGTTTCACTTGCTGATTTTAGTAGCTGTTGAAACAAGTCTAACATTTAAATCCTAATGAAGAAAGTACTCCTGTTTGGGGGAGTTTATCAAAACAAATTTAATTTAGACACATGCTTAATCCCTGTTCTGAAGAGAAATGTTTTAAAACACGTTTTCCTGAATGGATTCAATTCTAACGTATCACTTTGTATCTGTAAGCTTTTATATTCACAGAAACATACTGAAATAACACTCAATTTTGATGCAATTTTTTTAGCCATTCTCTAGCTACAAATACTCCTTGGGCCAGGCTGTGCCATTAGGTGAGATAGATAAACCCCATATAAACATGGATATTCTGCTGCTGAAGGCAGATTTTTTTTTTTTTTTTAATAGGCAGAATGTCTCTATTTTATGCTTCAGAGACATTTCAGTAATTTTCCTGGGAAGGACACCAAGTTCAGGTCAACTTGTTATCTCTAGCTATGCCAACTACACAGATCCACTGATCTCTGATTGCAGGAGGGTTATCAGACTGGCTTAGCTCTGCAGGAACCCAAGGTCCAGGTCCAGACTACTTCTGTGCTCAATCTGATAAGCCCTGCTACTGGAGTACTCAGGTGCAGAGCAAGGAGCACAACTGAGGTTTCAGAGCAAGCATACTTAGTCTAGCAAGGAGGTTGCTGAGTCAGAGTTAACAAGCTCAGCTGACCCTGAACTAACTCATTACGGAGAACTGCAAAGTTTCTGCAATGACCTCCATACCTTTATCTTTTGGGGTCAGGAATGTTTCAGCTCACTGAATAATGAAGAGCTGAATACATACATGAGGACTTGATTCTCTGTTGTATTTTTCTTTTAATACTCTAGGTCGTATTTTAGATTTCTTTTTTCTTTACAGAAATCCTAATGCCTGAAATTCCCTTTTACAGACATTACTTATTTTTATTTTCTCGTTCTCTCTTTTCTTTTTTTTTCCTACCTAAGAAGCAATTTCCATTTTTTTTTGTTTGTTTGTTTTGTTTTGTTATAGTCCAGCAAGGAGCCCAGTGTTATAGACATGAAACCCCTCTATTTCCCGTTTAAAAGTGGTAGTCTAAATTAAAAATGTGGATATTAGTTGCTTGCCTTGTTTTATATCTCTGAGTTTTATTTGTGTTAAATGAATTTTCTGTCACTGATCCCAAGCTGGTATTTTTAGAATAGCAAGAAATTGGTTTCCAAGTTCAGAGTTCAAGCCTTCACTACATTATGATGCCATAATATTATGCAATCTCCTTTGCTAATGACCTAATCTGATTTGGAACAAAAGATCTTTTAGCAAGTGATCAGATTGGTTAACCACTTCCAAGCTAAATCAGCATGCATGCACTGCTGATGTAATAGGTTCGTAGGTGCTAGGACAGGTCTTGATCACCAGCTGACACAGAATAACAGAGCAAAGAGACTACAGGTAAAGGGAAATAGACATTTTATTGAAGGAAAGAAAGTAACAGAGGAGAATAATGGCTTCTGTCTCTTCAAATTGTTGGTAGCATAGGTTTGCTGCAGGTAGGTTTTTACAGCTCTCAGAACACATCATCCTTACCCCAGCAGCTATAAGTGTCAGGTTACCCCAGCATCACCTCGCTGCAGACTATCTTTCTGTACCATACAACATTTCCCTTTAGATTTTTTGGTTCCTTATAAAATCTCCTACGAGGCTTTGGTTTCAGAATCTAGAAGCTTCAGAGAAGGTTTAGTACAGATTTGCACCAATTCAATTTTTTACTTTTGTATGGCAACCTATGAAAAGCTTGTTTTCATTCTTTCGCTGTCCCTCAGGGAAACTGGAAACTAAATAAACGTATATAAGAACAACAAATACTCTAGCTCCCTGCCCTTTTCGTTAGTCTTCTTCCTTAGCAGTTTTGGAGCAGATTTTAAAATACATTTTTTAGTAATATGCCAGAATTTGAGAAGGTTTGTTTTTGTCATTATAGATCAGATGATTTCTCTTACCTTCTTCAATATGTTTACACCTTTTTTGTATTGGATCAATGTTGGTATATACGTGTGTAAAAACATTTTTAAAGCTGCTTTACCTGTTACGTAAACAGACAATCGAAAATTCTATTGCTGTAAAACATTATTACCATGAGCCTCAGAAAGAGTAGGTATCCATAGAGAATTTTCAAAAGCTAACATAAAATCACCACACCATAAGTACTAATGATTTTAAGGCTAAGATTTTACATCAGAGCTATAACTTCAGTCTTTGACCTACATGAGGCAGATACTTCCGTACTTCGTACATTCTTCCTATAACTGGTAAATGCTGGACACATGCCTGGGCATCTATATAAATTTTTAGATCAAAGAAGAGCCCAAACTAACTATGAATAAAATCATGAGAAGATCTTAGAAATTGTGAGCCCAAGTTTGAGATGCTCAATTCAGGAATCATGGTATACAGCTAATGTATGCTAAGACTGAATTTAGAAAAAAAAAAAAAAAATAAGAAGCCAGAAAACAACAAGCAAACTTTTCCTTTTCTGTTGAAGGGACTGTCACAAGGGAATAAGAAACTTTTAATTGAGTTTTGAAATACTGCCTTTGATTCTTTCAATGTTGTAGCAAATAGGTCACTGTTCAATTAAGCCTCTAACAATTCCTGTCCAGGGACTGGAAATTAGTACGTGAAATAAGATTAAAAAAAACCAAACAGGTATTTTACAGCTATGGTTCTTGCAAAGAATGAAAAGAAGTTGCATAGACCAAGATAGAGCTTTTAAAATATGTTAGATCTAATATGGTATGAATTGTTTTATCACAATAGATGTTTCGATATACTATCAAATATGGCAATATAATTTTTCTCTAACATAGCTCTTTTTTTCGTGTTACTTTTCACTCAGAGCTTTCACCCACTGCATGCCAGAGGCATTTGCAACCTCAACCTCTGCCAACATCCCTTGTTCTGACATAGTACCTAGGGAAGAAAGGGATGCGGGTGAACCAGGGCTTGATGAGAGAGGCATCAGTATCTGCTAGGACAACTGCTTTGAAACATAGGCTTTGTTTGATGGCTGCTTTTCCCTGAGGGACAATAGGATGCAGGATCTCTTTACATAATTGGCTTCTCCCTTCAATGCGGCAGTCGGTACAGATAAATGTGAAAATTACTTTTCTTCTTTGGTACTTAGAGGGTGGGTACTTGTTCCTTTGTCCTTTTATTTACTTATTTAAAGTAAATAAATAAATAAAAGCTGTTCCATCCTAAGACCCACATTTTTCTGTGAATTATTGCATTACAGTAGAATTTCTGAAGATGTTCAACAAGCAGTTTATCTCTGCTCCCATTGAAGTAATTGATGAATATACTGTGGACATTTATATGAATAATGATAAGCCATTTTTTAGTAACTTTGGAAAATCCAGTTCTGTTATAATCCCAAGAAACTCCAGCCTCCTGTGAATAAGGGGTATAAGGAATACAAGCATTAAAGTTGATAGTCTGTTCTCTCTGTCCATTCACATTTGTATAGCCCAATGCCAGAAAAAAATACAGGTATTTCTTCTCCATATAGCATTGCAAAATGAAGTTTAAGTGTAACAATAATAATTTGTCTCAGTAGTCTAATATGTAGTTGGCTTTCATGCAAAAGAAGAAAAAAATAATGAGAGAGATCAGCTGAGATGACAAAGTTAGAATTAGGCCCAGTGGAAGAATGTAAAGAACACAAGAATGGGATTCAGGAATTATTATAAATATATGCACAATGCAACATTAGCAGAAAATAATTTTAGCTACATCAATAAAAGACAAATTTTGAAACTAAAGGCAGCCTATTAAGTAAGTAATTCTTCTTTGTGAGCATAAATATTATCCTGTGTTGTCATAACATAGTACAAGGTGCAGGTATGAAAAGGGACCTATTAAATCACACAACTCATTTCAGTGCTAATCCAGTATTCTTACACTGCAAAAAACAAACTTCAATTATGGTATTTGAAAAGTTTTACAGGGAAGTTTGGAAATTGGATCAGTTTTGATATTTTAGAACTGGATTAAAAATCATACTTTGTCAAAATACAGTCTAAGGGAAAAAAACCCTCTGCTTAATGAGAAGCTTTGTTCCAATAATTTTTCTGCCAGTAGCTTTTTCTGTTCACAAAAAAACCCCAAAAACCCAACCAAAACCAAAAAAAACCACAAACCCCCAACAAAAAAACCCAAAACTAACTACATATTTCAAATGCAGGTGAAAACAGTTTCAAAACCAAGAAATATTTAAAGATTTTTACTCTTGAGATTACTAGGGACATTTAGCACAACTGAATGTAATTATGAGTCAGCAAACAGAAACCAAAGTTTTCAAGAGTGAATACATAGCTGACTAATTCACCCAGGGGTGAGTTTTAGTAAATCTAAGCATTATACAACATATTTTTCTTTGCTACAGGGATGTAAAAAATTTCCAAGCAACATTGAATGGCACAGGGAGTACTGGTAAAAGTAAGAAATAGCTGTACTGTTGTGACTTGAAAGTAATTCCAGCAGTCTGGTAGAAGTAAAAGTAACTGTAAAAAATTTTAGCATAAAATGTTTTAGCTTTTCCATCTCTTGTAATCTTATTAGATCTTTAATATCTATTAGTACTAGTTATTTCTTTTCAATATTAGATGAGCAAACAAATGAAAAAGAAGATAACGTATCACTCAAGCTCAGATTAGCACATATACTTGCAGCATTTGAAGTATTTAATACCCACCCCACCCCCTCAGCCTTCCCCAACAAGGAAATTTAGGACCAAATTCTGTTTTTATGTGTAAGTCTGTGAAGTCTGAGCTGCCTCCCTCAGCAGCAAAAAATGCTGTATGATTGAGATAATATTTGTTGGATTTGGGATGAATAGAATAAAAAAAAATTAAATGCTTATAACAAAAAATAAAGCCAAGAGGATACTTAGAAAAATGATTAAAAAATTAAAAACAAAAAGGGCAATTAGCTCATAATAACATGAAATTATATCAGATGTTTGCGGTAGACAGTAATAATGGTCTCCATTACAGAAGTGGAGGATGGTGTTGCAGTGACAGAGCATTTCATCTGAGTCATCTTGCGGTTTTCAACACTTTTTTTTTCGTTCTTCAGGGACGTTGAGAATGCCAGTGAAGGTTCAGACCCACATAAAGTGGATTCTAGCCTAGGTATCCAGAGATAACAAACCTACTCTTTTTAGTGCTCTTTTATATATTTCAAAGCTCCACAGGCACATTTCTCACTCCCAGAAGTCCAGAAACCAGTTTTTCACTAGTTTGCACCCAATTCAAGATAAAGATGAATTTAAATAATTTCAAGCTCTTCCCTACTATCAAAAATATATTTGTATCACATGTTCCCTTGTACATTTGACAACAGTGATAAGATCAATTATATATACATATATATATGTAAACAAATATAATTAATGAAAAGGTTACTGGAATATAATTCATTACTGAATGAAAGAAAATCCAAGCAACAGCTGAATAGGAAAATGACAGTTTAAATGCCACTTTGGACAAATAAATTGAGAAGAAACAGACCCAGAAGAATGGAAAGAAGACAGACTGGGAAGTGTCACAGTAAAAAAAGACAAGAAAAAATATCAAAGGGCAATCCCAGGCACAGCTACAGGTTGGACGTAGAAGAGATTCAAAGCAGCCCTGCTGAGAAAGATGTGGGGGTGTTGGTTGATGAGAAGCTTAACAGGAACCAGCAGTGTGCGCTTGCAGCCCAGAAAGCCGACTGTATCCTGGGCTGCATCAAAAGAAGCATGACCAGCAGGTCAAAGGAGGTGATCCTGCCCCTCTACTCTGCTCTCATGAGACCTTACTTGGAGTATTGTGTACAGTTCTGATGTCACCAACATAAAAAGGACATGGAGTTGTTGGAGCAAGTCCAGAAGAGGTCCACGAGGATGATAAGAGGACTGGAGCACCTCTCTTATGAAGACAGGCTGAAAAAGTTGGGGCTGTTCAGCCTGGAGAAGAGAAGACTGCATGAAGACCTCATAGCAGCCTTCCAGTATGTGAAGGGGGCCTACAAGGATGCTGGGGAGGGACTCTTCATTAGAGACTGTAGTGGTAGGACAAGGGGTAATGGCTGGAATGGGTTGCCCAAGGAAGTTGTGAATGTTCCAACCCTGGCAGTGTTCAAGGCCAGATTGGACATGGCCTTGAGCAACATGGTGTAGGGTGAGGTGTCCTTGCCTATGGCCGGAGGATTGAAACTAGACAATCTTGAGATCCTTTCCAACACTAACCATTCTATAATTCTGTGGTTCTAATATCAGATTTCTTCTTTATGCCCAGCTACTTTTCTACATATCCTTAGCCAATAGCCAATAGTCCTGTTATACCTGGGAAGGAATAATTGCAGCAATGTGAGGATCTCTAGGGGATCAGTTTTCTCAGAAATGTTGTGTAATTCCCATCCCTGCAGGTTTCTGAGACCTGATTTGATAGGGTCTTGAGCAACCTCATCTGATCCCATCACTTTAACAGGCAGTGAGACAACATGGTCTCTTGAGTTACTTTCCAACATGAGTTATCTTATGATTTTACATACACTGCTGTTGCTCAAAGCCTTCAGATTAAATCAGTAACACATGCTATTTCAAATCAATTAGTAAGCCATGATCTGAACTATCAGTTCAAACTGGTGTTCAATATTGAAGCAAATTTTGGTGCTTTATTAAATATCCAGTCAAAGGAAGACTGCACAGTTCTATTAGGTCAAGAACCCAGTGGTTCAATAAACCTCACTGGGTCAAATTCGTGCCTAAAGTTATTCTATTGATTTTGGAAATTTACCACTGGAAATATTGTCAAGTATCTTCTGTTGGTACTTACTGATTCACAGGGAGTACAAGAAACTCCATAGCTGAAAAAGAAAGTAAATTGCTTTCATTTTATGGAAGTTTACCCTAATTTTCATAAATCTCTAATCCTTTTATAGTTGTACTAAAGTTTTAACTTCAATAGGATTTTGAAGAGATTAATGATAAAATTTCCAAGAATAAATACAGAATTATTTTCAATGACCAATGAAAATCATAAATAGATATTAGAGTTCAATTTATAATTTAGGGTCTGCTTTTTAGTTAAAGTATTTATTAAAAAAAGAAATTAGCCACATAGATCACCATATTAATCATGAAGCATGAACCTGGTGCAAAACTCATTTATATTTACTTTGTAACATGTAACAATGTTTCCTCTGTCATGATTTATTTAATCCATAGATCCCAATAGTGGAAATCATCTCTGTGTAGAAAATATGATCACAAACACTTAAAAATAGTTTTTCCTGGGCTTTTACACAGGACTGGAATAATTTTTCTTCACTCATGAGTCAAAATATTACATTTTATGGATTATTGTCTGACTCTGTCCCAGCCATCCTCTGTTTTGGACTACATGATGGTTTTTGCTGGGATAGAGTTAATTTTCTTCATCTTAGCTGGTATGGGGCTATGGTTTGGATTTGCGTTGCAGTGTTGATAACACAGGGATGTTTTTGTTGTTGCTGAGCAGTGTTTACACAGAGTCAAGGCCTTTTCTGCTCCTCACACCACCCCACCAGTGAGGAGGCTGGGGGTGAACAAGAAGCTGGGAAGGGACACAGCCAGGACAGCTGACCCCAACTGACCACAGGGATATTCCATACCAGATGGTGTCATGCTCAGCATATAAAGCTAGGGGAAGAAGAAAGAGGGGAACATTGAGAATGATGGTGTTTGCCTTCCCAAGTAACTATTAAGTGTGATGGATCTCTGCTTTCCTGAAGGTGGCTGAACACCTGCCTGCCAAGGGAAGTGGTGAATGAAATCGTTGTTTTGCTTTGTTTGTGTGTGGCTTTTAATTTACCTGTTAAATTGTCCTCTCAACCCAAGAGTTTTCTCACATTTTCCTCTTCCAACTCTCTCCCCAACCCACCTTCAGGGAATGAGTGAGCAGCTAGGTAGTGCTTAGTTGCTGGCTGTGGTTAAACCATGAAAGACTAGTTCTTGTTATTATCTTGTTTTAGAATCCAGAGGACAGAGGTAGATTTATACATCTGATTTTATTTAGATCAATTCAATGTGTATTCACAGAGCTCTTCTTTCAGTCTCAACAATTTCCGAAAACCTTCAAAGGTACATTCTTCATCTGTAAAATTGTAAGTTTAAGACAGTTGATTGATTGAAAACTGTGCTGATATGTGTTTCTTCCGAAGCCTAGAAGAAGAGTCTTGATAGATAGAATAACCTATGGTAGAACACTATCTCCAATGAAACAATCTATGTTCAAAAGTACCTGCAGTTCAGAATTGCAGTGCAATTTGTTTTTCACAGCTTATAGTAACTTTTGTCAAGAATCATTTTATTTCTAGTTTTGTATTATTTATTAAATGTTAATGGAAGTTGCATGATGACTGACGAATTTCTTCAAGGTGTACATGAAGCACATACCTAGTGTTTCTGAATTGTTCTGGTAGAACAATTTAAAAAATCCTTTTCAAATCATTCTGACTTCTAAACACATTAAGAAGATTATCTGAAATTTAGAAATTAAATAGTTTAAGTACTTCATATACTTAGTATAGGATAAATGTAATAGTATCTTGTCTTGTTTACCAACAATGGTTCAGTTACCCTAAATCAATCTCCAACAGACTGGAATGACTTGAATTCACAGGGCATTCCTAAAACCTTTTAGCCAGTATGACCAGCCTGATGGTGTTGAGACCTTTTTTATCCATAATGTCCAGTCTATTTTGAAACATAACAGTAGTGGATACGAATCATACGATGTCATGAGAAAAGTAAATTCACCTGTGTCTTCGGCTTCTAGACACAGTGCAGGAAAAAGTACTCTAATGTTTGACAAAACTCAAAAGAACATCAAAATTGAGTGTGACGTGTGGCCCACCAAACAATTAAATAAGGAAGATCTTCAGTAGGGGGAGTAGACATAACAGACCACGGCAATGAGGACACGCCAAGAGGTGTTTTCTACACATCTCCTTCCCTCCTGTTTATAACAGCAAGTCCTCAAACTCTAGAAAAAATAGAAAATCTTTGTTAAAAGCTCATGGGATCAAACAATCATTGATGTCTTCAGACCCATCACTCCACTGTAGTGGGTAGTGTCTTGCAATGTAGTTGCTTCTATCCTTTAGTGCAACAAGCAGTTTGTCATGAAAGTGTAAAAGACCACCAATAATTATACTGAATGAAATGAAGCATTATTAAAAGCACTGGACCTCCAGAACTGAAATCACAATATGAAATGTTGTCATTATACCATAAGACATGACTTTTTTTTGTAATCTCAGGGTGACACTCAGAAATGATAATACAGCATGCCTCACTGCTCAACTGTCACATTAATGAAGCACAATAAAAAGATGGTACTATTTTATGTCATCTATGATTATCCACACCTCTTCCTTGGAAAAGTACAGTTTAGTTACTTAAGACTGCTATGTTTATTTGTTTTAAAATTTGGTCATCACTAAAGGGAATATTTTATGCCAAGTTCTCTTATACTGTAATAATGAAGGGTTTATGCCAACTCTCTGTGTAAAGCCACAGAGATATACATTATGGATAATTAAGTATTTGAATGCAAATTTAATATTCTAGAAAGTAGTGCTCTACTGATATTCAAATGTTAATAATACTTTGAAAGAAAAAAAGCATGCTGGTTTTGTTATGAATATTATCGATCTGTGCAATTTCTGGCAAAATTATTAATTGCATTACTCCAGATTTTATAAAGTAAATCATAATACAATAACACAAAAAGGAAGCCAAGAAGGTTATTTTCACTAGAATAATCTCTAGAGAATTCAACTCAAGGCTAGGTCTTCTTTTCCAGAGCTTGCCTATGTCATCATGTATTGTAATTAGTTTGAATATAGAAGATAGTACCTGCTACATGCGATTTCTTTTGTTCTCCTAGGATTACAGTTAACAGCATTCAGCCAAATTCTTTCAACTTTGAACAAATGTGCTAAACAGAGGAGAGATGTTTTCCCCCAAATACAGGCACCCACACAGGATTCAGACATAATTAGTATGGCAGTGTTCCCAGAGTCCAAGCAGGAGGTGGGAGGACTGGTACTCTTAACTGCAGCTCTTCTCAATCCTATAGTCATTTTCCTTGTTCTGAACCATGTTGTGGTTATACCCACACAGTCATTTGCAGGCACATAAAGTTAGAGGGTGATACCTCTTTGGTTTTTTTGCCCTCGACGGATGTTCATGATACTGTTGCAGTTGAGCATCTACACCTTAGTCATTGCATTGAAGCCTGAAACTGAATATTTGTGGTCCTAAGAAACTACATATACACAACAATGGCATTGCAGTACCTAAAATTGTTTGATGTTAGCTATGTCTGGAGAAGCCAGAGTGAAGTTTCTAGGCAACACAGAAATTATATTGGCTCTAAATGCTAGTTCATGTGAATAGCAATTTGGGTGTCCCTTATCAGTCATCTACTAAGGCCAAGAACCTGACTTGGGTTTTCAAATAAGGGCTTCTAAAGAACTAGTACCTAAATTTCCTTTCCATGAAAGTCCTCAGACTAAGCAGAAACTGGATTTTCAGAGTATTTCATACATTTCTATTATTTAATCTCAAGATAAAATCAGACATATTCTTGAGTTCAGAAGCTGAAAACGAGGGTTACTTTCTTCTAGCTCAGTGCCCCTAAATTCCACAACACAGAATAGTAGCTCCTCTGCCTTTTGTTCTTTCCCCACAAATCCAGTCTTCTTGAACGCATGACAGCCTCACGAAGAAGTAGAAAGTCTCTTACTCAGTTTCATCTACAGGCTTCTTAGAGTGCTCTCAACAGAAGCTGCAATAGCAGGTATTAAATCTTCCCAGCATGAAGAAAGAGTAAAGATTCTTTCTCCTAGCCTGTGGGAAGGCCAAGGGGAAGGACATTCATATGGGCACAAAACTATGATGTGAACAGCAAGCAGACCTTTCTGCCACTTTTATAATATGGCAGACTTGTTGGGGATGCAGTGTTGTTACTGAGGTGCAGTGGTTGATGTGCAGAGATCACTGCGTGTTCTCAGCAGAGGTGGTAACTTAGGATCCTTCAAAATACCTCTGACTCAAGGCTACATTGCAGCAGAAGTTCAGCAGGTAAAAAGATTTAGCTCCTAAAACTGTGAGTCATGCAAAAACACCCCAGTTTTGGTGCCTGGGTAGTGCAAAAGTAGATGAAATTAAAATTGAAATTGAAAAATAGTTATCAAGAGTGCATTTCTGTAACTCTGCTCTAAGTTCTTTTCACATACCAAAGCTGATCCTTTGGGTCTGGTCCTAAATTTTTCATGCTACAATAGCAAAACTGTTTCATTGCAGTTTCAACACAGACTTCATGGAAGGCTGTAACGTTTTAAGTATGGTAGTCACATATAAAAAAAGACAATTTTTAACAAGAGTTCCAGTAAATGTCACCTGAGCTGATTTTTCTTCATGTATTCTGAATACAAAACAATTGGAGACTGTGAAGAATTTGCTAACACTGTTGAATTTTTAATGGTAATCACTCTAGCAAACACCAATTTCACATTTTCTTTTTTTCCTTTAGGAAACCGTTATTGTAAGAAAACTGAAGATGACAGCTAGTAGCAAGGGTGTACTATTTTAAAGCCACTTATTACTTCAATTATCAGTTATGCCACACTGTGGTGATTTATATTAAAACTGAAAAAAAAAAAAAGATAACTTTTTAGACTTTTTATGTTAATTTAGAACTTTCCACATAATATTTTGCCTATGTACGTAACTCGAATAATCAGTACATTTTTAAAGTATGGGTTTCATGTTCCACTGAGACAGTGGATTACAAAATAATAATGTTTCATAAATCATCATAAAGAACAAATCTATGGTTTTGTTCCCTGCAAATATGTTTTTCTTCAAAAATTTGCAATAATTTTAATCTTACAAATAGATTTCTTAATAGTGTACCTAATCATGTTTTTCAAGTTTTCTGTTGTTTTGACAACAACAACAAAAAAAGTCATGTTGCTGCCCTATTCTTGCCTAAAAGAAAAACTAGTAAGTAGATTTATTTTGGCATTGGTGATTTACAAATAAAATGAAATAAATTTTTAGGTATGTTGAAGAGAAAATATAAAATAAGTTGTCTGCAATGTAATGTGACCTTTACTAGATAAATTGTAAACTGTAATTTATTCTTTCATATGAGAATGATTTTGTGAAGTTTTTCCAATGCACTTCAAAAATAATTTCCAAATCTGGCCACTCAGGAGTGTCTTCATTTTTTATCTAGCAGCTTTTCATATGTTTCCTGTCCTCGTATCCCTCTCATATTCAAGAACCCTGTTTTTTGATGGCCAGACAGGCCAAATTCCATACTAATCAGCATGTATTGTAGCTGACTTTAAATTAATCATTATCTTTCATCTCAGTTTCTATATATAATTCAAAGTCATACTTTTTAAATTTGTTAAGCATTCTTACTCTAAGGTCTATTAAAATTCACTCAGACTGTTCTGATGAAATGCAATGCTCAGCAAGGCCATGATGCAACAACTCATGTAGATAAATGGTTTTCAAGGGGTCTTAGAACAAAGAAGGACCTATGGGTAGATTTTATATTACTGCAGAATTTGTTTCATTGTCATTACCAGACACTTCAAAGAGATTTAACTGCACATTTTCACATCTGCTTTGTTTTCAAAGCTATTTGTAGCATGAGTATTTGTCCTGTCACAAATAAAATACAAGCTATGAATGTCATTTCATTACTGTTTGCTGTCAAGAAAATCAGTTACATGACCCCTTTTGACTTCAGTAAAACTGAAAAAGGCTTTTTTTTTAACCATATCTTTGTTTAAATAGTATGAATAATGTTTGCATCTGAAACCATTGCCTAAGAAGAAAAACATTAAATCCATCAGAATGATTTGATTTAGTGGCAGCAGCATTTGCTGATGTGACATTTTAAATGTGAAAGGCTCATTTTCAGTTCTTGCCTTTACTCCGAAAGAAAGGTACAAAGAGAAGGAAGTGACCTTAAAAGGCTTGTTTGCAACTGGGAGACTTCTGAGACTGTGTTTTGGGGGGAAGGAAGAGGAGGGGAGGAAGAGGCATTTCTTTTAATTAGCTACACTAGTTATTATTCTAAGCCCATTGAGAGAATATATGTTTTTCTAATGTTTCTGTTACTTGCTCTGTTACTGTAATAAGTCAGTAGTAGTTCTAGTAGGCAACAAAAGCATTCAGGTAACTCACTGGTCCACTTTCATGATAGTCTCTCCAGAAACGCTGTTTGAAGGTATTACTTTCTCCTTTTCTTTCTTTCCCATTACCATTGTCCCTGTTCTACAATGTGCTAAGGAACAAAATAAGCTGACACATAAAATTTTGGACATTTGTATGACCTAAATGGGAAACTGGTCCATGTCAAACCCCAAACCAGATCAAACCAAAAAATAATTTGGACCCAATCCCTGGTCTTATCCATTAATTCTCTGCACTGAGAACTGTGTCAGCATAGCACAAGAAGAGACTCAGTCAGGTGTGGAGCTGGAGTACAGTAGCCAGCAGTGGGAGTTTCTGCTCCAGAACAGTTTCTGTTCCTGAGCAGTTTCTCATTCTTTACCCTGTTACTCTCGGCAAACAAGTTTTATCGTTGAAGTGGGGATGGAGAGAGGAAGGAAATAGTTGGGTGAAACAAGATGATGGTCCATCTTTTCCATGAGTTCCACCTCCCTACAAGCTACAGAACATAAATACCAGTGTTACTCAACAGGAGTCTGCTAAAGGTAAATTTTCACACAGTGACAAAGTGTAAGAAAGCAATGGTATTGTGATCTCAAGAAATCTGGGAAGACTGCTTTAATCAGAAAAGGAAAAAAAGTTATTTTTTCTCTAGGGTTGGTTCCCAGGGTTAAACAGGTGATTTAAATCCTCTGTAATTATTCTCCACAGTCTTCAGAACATTCTGTGTTCCTAAATTTTTCCTCTATTTTCTCCCTGTATATTATCATTTGGTTCTTATTTACTGTTCACAAGCAGATAGATTTGGTATGGCTACAGTGTTACACTGTACTTTTTTGTATAAATTATATTTTACATTTTCCCCAACCACAATCACATCTAATGCAGTTTCTCATTCTTTTTCTTTACTTAAATTAAAAAAAATAGTCTTCAAAAGATAACTTTCTTCAGTGAAATTTTTAAGGAGTTACTGAAACTGAATGTACCTTCTGAATTTGGTTCAAAACAAGTTTGCAATGATTTCTTTCTCAGAAACAGTTTATTCGTAGAAAATGTTTGAGTCAAGCAATCCATATGTACTTAAGATGAAAAAACAAATAAAAGATAGTTTCAGTGCATTTGTTCATGCTTGAAGAACATTTCCTGTCCCCCTCTAAAACCAAAAGGTTTCACCCTAAGCAAGAGCATTTCCACAATAAGAACTTGGAAAAAATCCATCATTATTTCTTTTAAATCACAAAATATTTGTCAGTTTCTATTGAAACTGAATTATGGAAAGATCAACATATAGTCTGTGTCTGGAACAAATGGAAATTTCATTCAGTTGTTGCAATGGGTTTGTGTGCAAGGGAGAATAGTAAAAAAACCTGTGGTCTAAATATTTGAACAAAAATATTAACTTATGATAATACCACCATAACTCTATAATCTGAGGATTTTAAGGACTGGATACTGACTATGGAAGTGTCTTTCCACACATGTATTTAGGATAGTTCTGCTGTAACATATGCTGAATTAGTAGCCTTTCAGATAATTTGAGCAGCTGGCTCTAAAAGGTACACAGCTAGTTAGATATTTTCCCAAATGAAGCCATCTTCTGTGTTTAATAAAAATTACTGGTTTTGCTGAGGGTGTTGGAAGTAGAGCTCTGTAAAACTTCAAAGTGAATGGGATGCTGGGAGCTAACATATTGAATTCGAAACAGATCAAAGAACATTCCTTTGGTTTCCAGAAGACATTATGAATCAAATCAGAGAAAAGGCCTTCCTCTCTCCTCCTCTTAATTTACTGGCAGACTGTAACTCCTGTTCAGCCATGTGTGAGTTCCCTCAGTTGAGTGTTGCAGAGAAGGTGCATAAGAACTGCACGGTAGTGGAGATGAATGTGACTGAGATGGGTAAGTGGTGAGCCCCACTTCAGTCCAGGTGTGCTTGGATCCTAATGATCCAAGAGTGAAAGGGAAGATGTGTAGTTGTTAAAAATTCCCATTACATGCCTCCCATAGTATAGAGGTAATGACCATGCTGAGAATGCATACTAGCCCAGTTTTGTGATCAATGGGTCTGTTGCATTACAAGTCATTACCATGAAGTACAGCAAAACAATAACCTTAGCCCAGGCCCCCCAGCTGATAAACACTAAAACAGCAAATACTGGCTGCAAGTAAGGTACGACGTGCTGAAACTCTGAGATCAAGTGCAACAACTGCAAGAGCAAATAAACCAACATTGTAACGAGTGACTATTAATCCAAAACAATGAATCACTAATATCACATATTAGCTTATCACTATAGAATCATAGAATCATATAATAGTTAGGGCTGGAAAGGACCTTAAGGTCATCTAGTTCCAACTCCCCTGCCATGAGCAGGGACACCACACACTAAACTATGCTGCCCAAGGCTCTGTACACCCTGGCCTTGAACACCTCCAGGGTCGAAGCATTCACAACTTCCTTGGGCAACCCATTCCAGTGCCTCACCACTCTCATTGTGAAGAACTTCTTCTTTATATCTAATCAAAACTTCCCCTGTTTCAGTTGAAAGCCATGACCCCTTGTCCTACCACTAGAGTCCCTAATG
>NW_009919850.1:20609-20976 GCF_000696875.1 Nestor notabilis
TGACCAGCCCCAACTTTCTCAGCCTGTCTTTAATACAGGAGGTGCTCCAGTCCTCTTATCATCCTCGGGGCCCTCTACACATTCTGGTCAGATCTGTTGTTATCTCAACCCTTTGCGCCCCACGTTGGGCTCCACAAGAACTGTCCTGGTTTAAGCCCAGCCGGTAACTCAGAACCACGCAGCCGTTCACTCACTCCCCGCTTCCCCCTTCTCCATCCCCCTGCTCTTGGAGGAATGGGGAGAAGAATCGAAAGAATGCAAGTCTCACGGGTTGAGATAAGAGCAGTCCAGTAACTAAGGCACAATACAAAACCACTACTGTTGCCACCAGTAACAATAATGATAAGAAATAACAAGGGGAGATGAT
>NW_009919850.1:21691-30920 GCF_000696875.1 Nestor notabilis
TGACGTGCTGTGGTATGGAATACCCCTTTGGCCAGTTTGGGTCAGGTGTCCTGTCTCTGCTTCCTCCCGGCTTCCTCTCCTCTGTGGCAGAGCATGACACTGAGAAGTCCTTGGTCAGAGTAAACATTACTGAGCAACAACTAAAAACAACGGTGTTATCGGCGTTGTTCCCAGGCTGAAAAAAGCACAGCACTGCACCAGCTACTAAGAAGGAGAAAAAATGACTGCTGTAGCTGAACCCAGGACAGGTTTATTTTATTTTTTTACAGAAATCTGCCCACCAATTCTTTGCTTATCCTCTAGGGCATTACCTCCTTATCAGCAGTAACAAAAGGCTATCATTGTATACAGGACATACTTATCTGTGCAACAGCTGTTTTTTCAGGCCAAAGGGTTACATTTTTATCCAATGGAAGTACTAAGCCTTGAGCTATCTTTGTAAGATAATGAATTATCAAAAGACAGACTGTTTGACTTGGAGAATTTTTAGAAAATCTGGAATTCACCAATCATTGTAATCTAAAGTACACTGCATGTAATGACTTAGGCATGTGCCAGAAGGTGTATTTCTTCGTCCAAGAGAATTTTATGACTGACCTGCCATGAAAATCAGCTTCAGGTTTAGAAATCTTAAAATGTTTGTCTGCACCAGCCAGTGCTGACTAATGCATTATTGTTAAAGGTTTTTTTTTTCATACCTGAACACTTAAAAAATTATTCTAGAACACCCTTCGTCCTGCTAATAATTGCAGGTTATCAGTAATATGCTATGAGAAATACCTCATCCATTTCTGAAGCTTTTCCTAAGCTTCTGAGCTACGTATGACCCTGGGACAGTGAGCTCCATACCTGCATTATGTGGTGGAGACAGTAGTTTGAATGCATTGACTCCTGGCGATAAACAGCATTGTAAGGATCAAATGCTGCAGTTAGGAACAGAACACTTTATTCTTCTACAGCTGTAGAAGCCATATTGCCTAAACCTGTGGAGATGTGTTTTGTGATGATTTGTTAATTTTAATTTGAATTTCTTACAGAACCCCTTTAGGAGAAATAGAGGTAGCAAAATAAAATTTCTCTTTAAGTTCCTGAAATAGAATGTCCTTGACAGAAATCTATTCCAAGAAATTTTATGCTAAAGATGGATGCCAAGGAATAATTTAGTGTCAAGTTATAAACCACTATGGTGTCCATGGTTTTACATTCAGTAGCTATACTGCTATGGCCAGCTTATGCATTTTCAACCTTCCACCTCCTTCCTTCTTCAGTTTTCCAGGTGGTTACAGGTTCCTGCCAAAACACTGGTCCTGGCCAGACTCCCGTTCCTCTTTTAAGTCTAAACATACCCATAGAAGCAGCAAGCAGAAGTGGAATGTATGGCTGACAGGGGAAGAAAAGAAATGGACAATGAAACTGGCTTTTTGGTGTTAGTGTACAGTTTTATCCAGTGAAGCTGACTGCAAAATTGTAGTATCTACTACTTCTGGTCTGCCCATCCTATCCACTGTGCCAACACAGGTGTCCATGCAGTAAATCAAGTCAAGGAGATGATGCAGGGCCCTGAATCTATCCCTAAATAAAATGTTTGAGTCTCTGCTCCCCCTAAAGAGCTTGATTTGCTAATCCAAGTCACCATGCAGCCACACAAATATATAAACTGGCAAAACATGGGGAGAAGCTGCATACCGCTGCCAATCTGTTACTCATTTATAGAGTATAATAAGAATGGTTGGTTGTTAGGTTTCATTATTAGTATTTTTGTAGAAAGCATTTATAATGTAGTTAAAGGATTTGGTCCTGTGAAGTGCTAGGTCTCAGAAGCTCACTAATTTCATTTGGAGTGGAGTCTGCTGAGCATCTCTCAGGGAGCTCAGCCTTTTAAAGGATTAGACCACTTTGTAATACCATCCATTTGTGTCAATATTTTATCAGTAATACAGAGATTAAGCATTAGGTTGTGTCTTAGCCTGATTAACTGCTGTGCTGAAAAGGGATATTGCATCTTTATATCCTTGATAATCTAGAATAATATTTGATTTACACAGTATTGAAACACAAAAATAAACACAGATACTCAAAGTGCAAAGCTTTAATACCTTCTTATATCCTATATGTCCTATAGCTATGCAATAGGTATAACATATAGGCTCCTTGAAAGGTCTGCTGGAGTATGTGTCTGACAGGATAGACAGGAGGGAGATAGGGATTCCTCTCAGGGAGAGAGGATGTGCACCCAGCATCTAAGCTATTCTGTTGCCCTGCCAGATACTGTAAGTGAAAAAGTCAAATAGTGAGAACAGCAGGAGGAACACAGGCCTCTGCACTGTTTTGTGACGGGAGATGAAACTTTTGATCTTGAAAAGCTGGAAAGGATCATTCCTCTTCTTAAGGCTATATTGTCAAGTAGAAAAGCCGGATGGGGGGGAAGATACACAGCTATCTATTCCTACAAACTAGCTCGATAAAAGGCCAGAAGCACAAAGAAGAGATATACTATAGAATAATTTTTGTCATTGGTTTCTTGTATACTGGAATAATATCCACACTTGATGTTACACAAAATCACAATCTTTTCCCATCCCTCAAGTTTCTACCACTTTTGTTAGTCTTAATATTTCATTCCTACATTTTTATTCCCCCGTCCTCCTATCCTTTTTGATATTTCTCTTTCTTTTTCTTACAGATAAGTCCATTCAGGTATGGATACTGTGTTTAGTAAATGCCTTCCCAGGTCACCCCCCCAGTCTTGGTTTACCCTGGCCTTCTCTTTGAAATGTTGCCTCCTCCAAACACCCTGACGCGGTACTACCCCTTTCCCAGCCATATTCTTGTCTGAGGAGCTGTTGGGCTTATATTTTCAAACCTTTGCCAGGAGATATTGGAGGTGTGGCAGGGCTGTGACTGATACATGGTGACCCTGCTTAGTCCACTTGCATAGTGACAGTACAGCACACCCAGGGCAGAAGGTCTGTACTGAGAGATGTGGAGCAACCTGGCTGTGCAAGGGAGTCAGTGACCAGCAAGGCAGAACAAAGAGTAGGAGATTCAGTGCACAGAGTAACCCCAAAAGCATGAAATTTGGTATTGGTTCACAAGAAGATACAAAAGAGACTACTGTCTCACTTTGAGGAACAGAGTGCAGAGCAATGACTCACACACAGGCAGCACTGGATGGCACAAGTGTGCCTTGAGGTAGTATTCCACCACAATCATAAGAAGGTAGGAGCCTTTCTTACATGATAGAGAAGTGGAAAATATTACAATATATTTTGGTGAGAAAAAAAGAATGCATTTTGCAGGGCAGAAAAATAAAGAGAGAACCGGTGGACATAGCTGTCTCTGAGACTTAATCCATCTTAAATTATGGAATGTAGAACAAACCATGTATTTACTTTCAGATTTAATATTGTTTACTAAGCTACTTCGTTGAGCACTGCAAATACTAGAGCTTCTGCAGCAGACAATACAATTTGAGTTGTAATAATTGTGACCCATTCATAATTTTATTTTCTTTTATGATTCATTTCTAGCTGCACTAATGCCAGTTTATGATGCTGTTTTTAAAGGAAATGTCATATTCATTATCTCTTTTGGAATGTTTGTCATCTTAAACATATGTCTGGTGGCATTTAAGTGAATATTGTATTTACGTGTCATAAGTACATAGGATAAAACTGTAAAATAGGTTTTCAATGTTCAAATAAGCACTATATTATCCCATTGCTGGGAGGTGTTTTCAAGGTTATATGATGCATTGATATCAGGACAAACATTTTCAAGATGGAGCTCACTGAAAAACATATACAGAGCAGGATGTGAATGCTCAGCCATGTTAAAACTCTGTTTCTTTTGAATGTGAAAATGTTGAAACAGTTGAGCTACCACTAAATGCTTTTGAATACGCCCTAAGAAATGGTGAAGACTTGCTGATCTTGCTTCACATATGTTTGAAAGCCACAGTGTGTACAAAGACGTATTGCTGATGTCATTTCAGATGGTGAAGTTATTCAAAAAAGAGACAGATTATTCTTCATCTTTACTGAAGCAAGTCCCACAGAACTGCACCCTAACTTTGGAATTTGTATGTTTCATGTAAACAGATGAAGAGTTAGAACAGTGCTAGGTGATTGACTGGATGATACAAGAAAACATGATATGGTAAATAGAAAGTATTTCTCTTTAGCACCAGGATTTCTTATCAGGATAAGGCCATCTTGAAAACCCCCACTACAGGAATCACAAGAACATGAGGTAGGAGGGAGGCACAGTGCAAAACGAATGTTCCTCCCAGAAGGTAAAACAATGGAAAATGTGAGAGGAGTAAGATTTATATAGAGAAATGCAATTTTTCATTAAAGCTGTTGACAGGGCTCAGGGAAGAACAATCTTTCAAACAGGCAAAATCATCTTCAGACCTGAAAAAGAGTTAGCAATTTCAGATGCTGAAGATATTGCTCTCAATTAACACAGTTGTGTGACTCAGTTGCTCAAATATGAGAAAAGGGTGGTCAGCACCTGCACAGGGGATAGGGGTTTCCTTAAGTATGCTAGCTAATAATAAAATCTAAAATAATTATTCAAAACTCATTTGATGATCTGTCTACTTTTTCTTTCAAGAATACTCACTAAGGAATGACCATCTTTTAAACTACATCTCAAGAACGTAACATAGGTTTATTTTGTGACACAAATGAAAAACAGGTTTAGAATCAAATCTTCCCCATCCCTTTGCAGCTTGAGAAATTTTTCCCATGTTACTTCCTTGTATTGCAATACACGGTGACTTTGTGGGTGTGAAAAACTCTACTCAAGCTGCTGGACACTTATGAAAATGTTCTTATAGTCATCTCTGAGGCTAGACAACATGTTCACTGGAAGAAATACCTCTACTCCTCACAAGAGCTTTCCAGGTTTTGCTCAGGAGAAACTAGCAATATTTTCCAACAGCCATTTTGCCTTGCATTTCTGTTGGGCTTTTCCAATTATTCCTAAGAGAGGCACATCTTTTTCCCCTCCTTTGAGGGACTTTTTGTCCAAAAGAAAGTGGCAGAACAAGGAATGGAGGCAACCTTTCCACCTTTCTCCTCAGCCACTGCCTTTTTACAAAATACATCATAAATTGCAGGAATTACATAAAGAAGTTATGCCATCTGTCGTGCAGACGCATGACCTCTTGTTATTTCTAAGAACTTGAGCCGGATGAACTGTGCTACCATCTATGTGTGTTCCAGAAAAGGACACAGAGACACAATGTTCTGCCACTTAACACACTCTAAAAAGAGACTGTTACATTTGGTTATACCTTCCACTTATTTCATGGATACATTTTCAATCCACAGAGTTCTTCCTGCTAATTGCAACAGAATTCCTTTTCAATTTTTCCGTAAGAAAATTACTCTTTCATGCAATACTAGATCTTGTTTTCTTCCATCAGGATAAAAGAGACACCTGTTAATAGTGTGAAAATATTTTATCCTAATGTTTTGGAAAACCAGATAAAAGTTGATCAAATATGAGCCAACGCTTTAGACTGTTCTATGCCATCTCCATCTGATGGCCTCGCCACTGAACTCTTGGCTCATCTGGTCTTTGAGCACTCTTGCTAGCCATTGGGTTATAGATTTTTCAGATGCTTTTCTCTGTTTTTAGTGAGGAAATCCATCCTGGACCTAAGCAATTTTCCTCAGAAAAGCTTGTTGAAAATAATGGTTCTAATTTTAATGAATCAGCATGTCTTATATAAAATTTCTGTCAAAAATTTTCCCAAGAGCTGGTTGGCATTTCATTGATTATTCAGATAGCTTGCTGTTGTAATAATTCCTTGTGTCCCTTTAGCTTAGCTGTCAGCTTAAAGTACCCTTGTCATGCCTCTGTAGCTTCCTTGCTTGTGAAGAACAGTGAGATTTGCATCTCCTTTTGTTATCCACTGAATTCAGCTAAAAGAGACACATGCAATATGCTGTTACTGGTCTCTTAGTTGTTTATAAGAACCTGCTAAGTCTCTTTGTTAAACAGCAAACTGCACACAATGCAAATATACATAAAAGTAATGTAATATGTGGTTTTATTGGACTGCAAGTTCCCTCTGCATCAACATTGCAGTGAGATTACTATGAGATCACTTCCTGAGTGTGCCTTTTGCCCACCGGCTCTGTGCCAACTCAGCTGGCTTCAGGCAAGAAAAGTCATTTTAGTTCCAAAATGCAAACATTTTTCAGAATGTCATGCAAAGCCAAAAAAAATATTTTTTCAGAGATTGGGCAACTACTCCATTTTCAATCTCTATTACTTTAGCCATTCATTTGGAATAGACCTATTATAGCAGGTCACATTACAATGTCAGCTATTTTAAACTCAGTATAGTGAAGACTTGACAGCATTTTATTGGGAGAGAAGTGTTTTCAGTAATACCTCAAGATCCTTTCTGCAGTCCATTAATGTTATTCCTTAATAAGCTACTCATTAGTTCTTTATCAAACTGATGATTTAAGTGTATGACATAATGTGTTGAATGTAAGCTTTGAAAATTTTTAATGCAATAGAAAACTATTAACATTTTTAAGAGTAAGAAGGATTATACTTACTATTTCAAATACATAAGGTAGATCTCTGATAATTTGAAAACACAAGCTGTAACTCCCTCCTGCAACTTTGTAGTCAAATCATACCTTTAGGTGTAACTAAAATTGCTTTTCATACATGTTAGAATTAAAGCCAAAGTAGAAATATAGGGATTTAAGATAAAAAGAAATTGTGCCCCTGTGTGAAAGACATCTATTCCCATTGCATTCTTACTTACAATCCATAACAGGAAACACAAAATTCTTCCAGCTGTCAAGCCTTGATATCTGAGTTCAGAAACACTATGACAGTGAAGCAAATAGGTAGAAGTTTTTGATAGCTGATACTCATTGACTGTTCCTAGTAGAAATTAAAGTGTTTGAAGAGACCAAATGTTTCACCTTCTTATGCTTCCTTTCTTAGTAATCTAAAATCTATGAAAGCAATAATTTTTTTTTTTTGGTGGTGTGGTTTAATATTTAGGATCTTAGAAATTCAGATAGAACCTTTTCTAATGTCTCTAAAATTGCTCCAGTGCAAACATGGTGCAAAACAACATGCCCCAAACCTTTTACTCATTAGACTGCAAGAGAAACACTTAGAGGCACACAATGTTTCTTTGGCATGAAGGAGGCAGGAAACAATAGCAAAATGTTATTCACTACTGCAAACTCTTCTGTATCTTCTGAACCTTCGAAAAAGAGAAGACACACTGATGGCTGGAGATAGTTTTAACCTTTAACTTGTCTGTTTTGCTCACTTGGAGGCCACATAAGATTGAACTGTAGTTTAGAGACAGCGAGTTTCTTGTTCTCTAGTTATATGCACAGCAAAGATACCCAGAGCAAATGACTAGAGTTTCTTTTCCCACAGCACTCCAATCCATGTAATGAACAGCTTTATACTCAGAGATAAACAAAACTTAGTGTTTGGGTGGCTTTCCCCCTCTCTGGATCCATCTCTGAATCTACATGTGTTGCTTATTTAACTGTAGAGTAACTGCGAAGTTTCAGTAAAAATTATACAGCATTTCTCCATGTCTGTGGCTCATGATTCTGCAGATTCAGCCAGCTGTAAGACATAGCAGAGCTGAAAAATTACTTGCTCCTCTGAAAAAGCAAAAGAAAAGAAATTACATGGGTTATTTTCAGTGGTACAAGCCATCTGCTCTTTCCACAGCAGCTTTCCAACCTGAAAGTGGGCAGTAAATAAGCACATTGCAAATATCGACCGACACATGCAGTGAGTAATTACAGCATCAAGGTATCACCAATCTAAGTGGTAAAAGTTATTGTAGTTAACCCACAGGGCAAAAAGAGCATTGCCTTTCCATTAACACTGGTTGGTACATTATCTGGTTACATTTAGAAACATGACCCTGGTTAGATCTGGGATCTGTCCCATTTGTTGCAGTTCAGCTAAGATAGAGTGCTCTTTCTGCTAGATTGACCTATTCAGCACCTTTTTGTTCTCTAAGGTTTGTCACATCAGCAGTCACCTTGCTGTGGTCTGAGCTCACCATGGTACACTTTTTCTCCTGGAAGTTTTGGTCATGGGTGACACTGGAACCCAGGAACAGGGGGATGACATTTTCCCAATTCTTTGTCCTTTTAAGCAGCACCTTGGAATAACTGTCCTATTTTTGTTTATTTCATTATTTTCCACTGCTTTTTTCCAATATTTTCTTTGTTCAAGCATGTGCCTGCTTTTCTGTAATTATCACTGGGTTTTCTAATATCCAACTTTTTTTTGTTTTTTTAGTTAATTGTGAAGAGGATAAAATTTTTAGGTAAACGCACACAACAATTTTATTTCTAAGTTCTTCATGGTATCATCTGATTCTTTTTCAATCATATGCCTTGAGAAGTAGTCAAAGGGTTGCTTAGGCTTTTGTCCTCTTTAGTGGACAATAATAACTTGCTGTTCTAGAAGAGTGTTTTAATTTCCAGGTGGTTTTGTAACTGTTGCCTTTGTTTTTCTTTAACAAACTGCTCGCTTATCCTGTTTCTGCAATAAAATGTTACTATCACTGCTGCTGCTAAATGAGAGGCAAAATTATTATGGAGTTTGAAAGCAGGATCATTATTCTGTTTTGGGGTCTAGTTTCACATATATTTGCTTTTCTTGATGAAAAATTGCATATGCCTCATGGATCGGAAAATTTAAGAAAATAATCGTGGATTACACTGACTAGATTCCAATGAATAGATTAGAGAGAGATTATGTTAATAATATCTTTAAAAGGTAATGTAGATATAAAAGCTTACTGAATGGTTTGTTATTGCTATATACCTTTGCAGGAAAATGCAAAATGTTGCCAGCTGGAATAACATATTTGGAAGACATTTGGCCCATGTCTGGATTATTATATAAAGTACATGCAAGATAAATATGAGCTTTCTGTCATGGTTTTCATTATGTTAGATATGGAAATTAGACCCTTAGGGAACACTGTGGGTGGATGTCTCTCAGGTTCATCTCTACTACAATATTTATTCTGATCATCACGGACTAGATGTCCTGACAGTTTTTGAGAGACATAGATGTTGATAGTCAAAGAATGAAAACTTGTTATTTCTTGCAGTGATCTTTTTTTATTGTTGTTCATTTTGAACATGCAGTAGATTAATCACAACTGAATCATATATGAATAATAATATATAATATA
>NW_009919851.1:0-12165 GCF_000696875.1 Nestor notabilis
GGGGAACGGGCCAGGTTGAAGCTCCTGAGGAGAAGACAATTCCAGCTGTGCTCTCAGCCAGGCCAGGCTGCAGCCCTGCTCCTCACCCAGCCCTGGGAGCCCGTGTGGGAGCCTACGGCCATACCAGCTTGAGAACACCCAACCTCCTCTGACCTCGGAAGCTAAACAGAGCAGGGCGCAGTTAGAACGTGGATGGGGCACTGCCTGGGGACACTGGGTGCTGTAGGCTTATTATAGGTGCCCTATGGAGAAGGATTAGGGGATACTGGTGGGCAAAAAATTAGACATGAGCTTGCAATGTGCACTCAGAGCCCAGAAATTCAACCATATCCTGGCTGCATTAGAAGTGTGGCCAGCAGGTCAAGGGAGGTGACTCTGCTCCTCTGCTCTGCCCTTCTCTAAATAGATCTTACCTGGAGTGCTGTGTCCAGCTTTGGCACCCCCAGCGTGAGAAAGGCATGGACCTGTCAGAGTGAGTCCAGAAGGGGCCATGAAGGCTGGAGCGCTTCTGCTATGAGGAAAGGCTGAGAGAGTTGGGATCATTCAGCCCCAGGAGAAGGCTCCAGGGGCACCTTATTGCAGCCTTTTCAATGCTTAAAGGGGGCTTATAAGATGGAGAGAGACTTTCTGTTAAGGCATGTAATGACCAGGCTTAGACAATGGTTTTAAACTGTGAGAATATAGATTTAGATAAGACATTAGGCAGAAGCTCTTCCCTGTGAGGGTGCTGAGGGGCTGGCACAGGGTGCCCAGAGAAGCTGTGGCTGCCCCATCCCTGGCAGTGTTCAAGGCCAGGTTGGACACAGGGGCTTGGAACAACCTGCTCTAGTGGAAGGTGTCCCTGCCTATGGCAGGGGTTGGGACTGGAGGAGCTTTAAGGTCCCTTCAACCCAAACCAGTCTGTGTTTCTATGAAAAAGGGATAATGTCAGTGCTGCTTCCCCACCCAGCCCAGGCTTTGCCGCTTTACTCTGCCCTTTGCCTGGTCCATGTATGTTTCTCTTATGCACAGTCAGTGCAGAAAGGCAGCAGCAGAACATATCTGCTGTGCTTGTGGTCAGAGGTTGTCTCATTCCTGTGCATTGATGTTTGGAGTCCAGTGGGTGAAACAAGAGACAGCAGCAGTGTGATGCCCCAGGGCCAGGAGGTGCTGGGAGGCAGCTTTGGTAGTGACACTGCCTGTAAGGAGACAAATCCCTGCCTCCCGGCAAAGTCTCAGGTTCGAAAAGAACTGCCAGCCAGAGACCTCATTTAAAAGGAACTTGGCTCATGAGAAAGAGAAGAGCAAAGCTTTGTAGATACCTGATTTCAGCTTTCCCCTGTGGTGCTTTTTATCCGTGCATGAAAAGTTTCTTGTCCTCAAAGTCCCCATGCTGCTTGCCAGGGCCTTCCTTCACCTCTGTCTTTGCTCCCAGTAAGCCCATGTCCCTGCGTGTGGCTCTTAGTCTAGACCTGCTCTCTGAGCTGCCTTGGAAGGCCAGCCTGAGGAATTTAGAGCTGCAGGGCAAGGGCACACTATAACTGGGTGGATGAGAAAGACAGTCAGAGGAAGGACAGGAGACTGCTGGGAGGGCCACAAGTGCATCCTCAGCCAACGAGGACGACTTGTCCAATGTCTCTTCCATGTTGCTGCAAGGAATCAGGCAGACTGTCTGGACACATGCAGGTTACTGCCTCAGCACTGGATGGAGGCACAGGGACACACATGTCTTGGTACTCTAGGTTGAGCAAAATGAGTTTTTTTTTAATGCCAGGCACTGTCCCCTCCTGTAAGGGCCAGCACTGAGCTTGGCTGTCTGGTGGCACCACGATGTGATGTGGTTTCTTAGAGAATCACAGCTCAGGAAGGAGCTGGTGCTGCTTCAGTGTCAGGCAGAGATACAGGATGTAAACTGGTAGGAAATGAGGGCTCAACCATTTAGGGACCTCCTGGTTTAATCTGAGGTTTAAACAAGTGTGTAATGACTGTTCAGCGCGTGTTACATGTTCCCTCTGTCTGGTCGCAGATGGTGCATTTATTACTGCTCTCAACTATAGGTTTTTCTCTCTTGTCCAGCCCATACTGCAATAGAATATCTTTTTCCAGAGTTATTTGACTCATTAAACCCTCTTTAGGCAAAATAAAGAATTAATTTAGGGAAAAATTAGGGAGTAACACCAATGACAGTGTTTAAATACACGAGGAAAGGGGTGAGGTCCTTCTCGTCACACCCATCTGCTCCAGGGCCAGCTGTGAGTCATTGGAGGGAAGAGGAAACCCTGGCCTCAAGTTTATAGGGCTGGACTTCAACTTTTCCCATCTTTCCTTCTAAAGACCAAATGGTATCACTGGAGAGGGCAGGAATCTGATCCATCAGTCCCCAAAACAAAATGGTGATGAAGCAGAGTGCAAAGCTGACGGGCTCTCAGATGGCTTTTCATAGAGGTATAGCTTGGGAGGGACCTTAAAGCTCCTCCAGTCCCAACCCTCTGCCACAGTAAGTGCCACCTGCCACTAGAGCAGGTTGCTCCAAGCCCCTGTGTCCAATCTGGCCTTGAACACTGCCAGGGATGGGGCAGCCACAGCTTCTCTGGGCACCCTGTGCCAGCGCCTCAGCACCCTCACAGGGAAGAGCTTCTGCCTCAGAGCTCATCTCAATCTCCCTTCTTTTCTGCCTTTTCTTTTTATTTCTACCTTTTCTGCTCTTGGTCTGAGCTCTACATCAGCTTCTGCTCCATACACCCTGATCTGCTCCATACTCCCTTTTGCCAAGTTCCTCACCTGGGTCTGATGCTACCAAGACATTCTTATATTGCTGTGAGCTTTTCCAGGCCCCTGGACTGCAGACAGTGCTCATGTGCTGACAGCAATTTGTATTAAGATGCCAGGAGGATAGACAGGTTGCTGTGCTCTCCAGCAAACATCAATCTGTTCCCAACAGAGCTGACCATCCTTTTTTCACTGCTGGATGCTGTCCTCACTGATCAGCAGTTTGGCAACATCAGTACCATGAACTGTGATGACCTCAGATCTCAGGTTGTTTCAGTAGGTCCATATGGGTCCATGCAGTGCTGGTGCTAACTCATTGCTCTGTTACCTCTCTGATACATGACCTGGGTGTTTTAGAGCCATTTCAGGTGTCTGCAAAGACATGGCAGTGTCTGAGTGTGCATTCTGTTTCTTTCCCTGCAGAAAAGAGCTCCTCTAACAGCTCCAGAGGGCATTGCTGCTGTTTGTGGCTCAGATCTTTAATGTAAGTCTGGCTGGGAGGCAGGCAGCTGGTTAACAGGGTGTCTGCAGGGAGAGAGGTTTAAAGGATGGTGAGAAATAATGATTCTTCTTTATTCTTCTTTATACCAGTGGGCTACAGGGGCAGTGGAGAAAGCGTGGAGCACTGGTGGGTAAAGGCGATCAAACAGACAGGGTCAGTTTTGGAGTGGAGAATCAGCCTTATGCTTGTCACCTCCTTGACACCATCCATATAGTAATGCCCAACCTGCCAGGAGAAGTTCTCTCAAGTGCCTCCTCTGTGATGTTTCAACCTGATGCTTTCGCTCCAGACTGTCTCCACATGGAGCCTCCTCATCCATGCCCTCTGCATCTTTCTGTTCCTTCACTTTGTCCTTTCTAGCAGGTGGAGGAGGAAGAGTTCTGCTCACAGTTCTGCTTTTGAAGAGAACCTGCCCTTGTTCCTTTCTGGCTCTGAGATCCTCCAGACCTGGCCAGGGAGTGGGACTCCTAAGAAGGGCAAGAAACAGAATGGGAGTGGTACAAAGCAAGCAATCAAATCTTGCCTCCTCCATGATAACACTCATCTGTCTGGTGTCTGATGACGTGAACCCGGTTTGTCCGTGTAGTTCAAAACTGGAGATGCTGTTGCAGAATAACTCTCCCCTCTGGGCTGGGCATGTGGAATTCTTTTCCATCTCTCCTCCTTAGAGCCCTGAAGATGCATTTCCCAGCAGTGGCATCTTTCAGTGAGGGCTTTTATCAGCAGCGGTGTCCACTGTTCATAGACCTCTGTCTGGAGCCCTGAGTATCCCCAGAGAGTCCTTTTGACTACATTGCCAGGAGATCAACTTGTACTTCCTACTTGAAGCTCGATATAGTGGCTTCTGGGCAGATAAAGGACTATGCATGCAGAGCATGAGCATGTCCTCCCAGAAGGGAGGAGAGTAAGGCAGATAGATAAATCCTTGTTAACCTGTGGATAATATGCAGTTCTTCAACCTGACAGACTCCCTGTGGTTATGAAACCTTCTTAGCATATCAGCAGATGCCCTTTAGTGTCCTTAAAGGTCCTAGTTTGAAACTTAGATGCACAACATAGCCAACATCCTGCTGTGCCTTAGAGGTAGGAACAGGGACACTGTGGTTAGAACGTGCTGGCCTTTTTTTGCAGTGATATCTTGGTAACCTGAAATGAAGCACATTTGTCTTTATTCCAAAGTAAAGAATTTGGATTTCTCTCTCTATTTCATAGTAGTAACTTCCCAATGAAATGAGATACAACATGTAACACATTCCTTCCAATAAATACAGTTGATTTTCCCTAAGCAAACCACTGGTTTAAAGGCTTCATTCTTTCTGTCTCAACTTCCAGTTTTTTTCTGAACCCTTTGCTGAAAACAAAACCAAACCAGATGCAAAAACTTCTTACCCTGTCCTTCAGGTTTTGCTTTATGTTTCCCAGTGGTTGAAGACAAGGGGAGACCCTGACCTTCTGTCAGAGTGTGTCATGGTTTAACCCCACAACTAACCCCCACACAGCCACTCACTGACTTACCCCGGGACAGCAGGACTCCATCACACTTGAAGGTGACTTGGGAAGGCAAACAGCATCACCCTCAACATCCCCCCTTTCTCTTTCTTCCCCCAGCTCTACATGCTGAGCTGACATCCTGTGGTGTGATGAGGGGGTATATTTCCTTCTAAAGACCAAATGGTACCAAATGGGAGGGCAGGAATTTGGTCCATCAGTCCCAAACCAAAATGATAATGAAGCAGAGTGTAAAGCTGACGGTCTCTAAGATGGCTTTTCATAGTCACAGAATGGTTTAGGTTGGGAGGGACCTTAAAGCTCCTGCAGTTCCAAAGCCCTGCCATGGGCAGAGACACCTTCCACTAGAGCAGGTTGCTCCAAGCCCCTGTGTCCAACCTGGCCTTGAACACTGCAAGATGACTGGAATGCTGGGCTTTGTGCTGGGCTTAGGCTTCATGGTGGTGGTATTTGTCATCTATTAGAAGAAGAAGAGAAGTGAATTATGCATGACCTAAGTAGGAACCTGTACTTAATGGGGCAACAGAGAGATGTTTTAAAGCCTGTAAGGCTTCACTAGGATTCAGATTTACCATGACCATTTCCTTGGGTTCCCAGCATTCAAGTGGGTTTTATATGGCCTAATCCAATATCTGCAGAAGCCAGTGATAGCTTTTAATTTATTTTAACTGATGTTAGATTGGACTTTCAGTGATGAGAAGCCATTTTAGAACTATCATCAGCTGCTGAAAGGTCAGCCCAGTCCTCTGAGATACAGTCCTAGGCTATGATGGTGATGGTTTCAAACGAGTTGAAATTAGCTACTCCATTCGCGTATGTCTCCACATTGCTTTGGTGCAGATGTATTTTATACACTCTGGAAACAAATACATTCCTACTTCTTTATGGAAGGATTAAATTCCTTCCTTTTGAAACTGAGCAGGGAAAAAAAAAAAAAGAAGAGAGAACATTATCTTCCAGAAAGATTCATTCTTGTTCTCAAAATGGTGGCTTTCTGTGTAACAGCATCTTATCCAGCCTTTGCTTTCTCCTTTCTAATAATTTAAGAGTATTAGAATTACAAACAAGGGCTGGGTAAGTCATTGTTGTGTGATACCTTTCATGGTTTAACAAGGAATATCACTCATCTTCATCTTGTACTGTTATTTTTTCTTAAGCAAACTCCCTTAAGCAAGCGACATCCAATGTAGCCCTTTGCTCTCATTAATTCTCAGCCTATGGGTTGAGGTCACCCATAGGCTCATAGCATCAGGCTTGTGATGCTCATTCAGCATCAGGAACTGAATTCTCTGCCCACCAGCACAGCTGTTATTAACTAGGAAAGAAAAGGCTTGGTGCTGAAAATGCTGAAACCCCTTTCCTTTGACTCAAATACCAGTTTCCCAGTGAGCTATGATGAGAACAGTGTGTAGATTTGACTCTACAGGAATCTGTTTTCAAGTCAGATCAGAGCCTGAGCTTGTTGCACTTCTGTTGTTCAGGGCTCTGCATTATACAAGTGATAAATGCCTCAGGTAGGTCTCCAGGGTCTCTCAGAAATGGAACTAAAAATGGTTTGGGTTGAAGGTACCTTAAAGCTCCTCCGGTTCCAACCCCCTGCCACGGGCAGGGACACCTTCCACTAGAGCAGGTTGCTCCAAGCCCCTGTGTCCAACCTGGCCTTGAACACTGCCAGGGATGGGGCAGCCACAGCTTCTCTGGGCACCCTGTGCCAGCGCCTCAGCACCCTCACAGGGAAGAGCTTCTGCCTCAGAGCTCATCTCAGTCTCCCCTCTGGCAGGTTCAAGCCATTCCCCTTGGCCTGTCCCTACATCCCTTGTCCAAAGCCCCTCTCCAGGTTTCCTGGAGCCCCTTTAGGCCCTGGAGCTGCTCTAAGGTGTCCCCTTGAGGAGCCTTCTCTTCTCCAGCTGCCCCAGCCCAGATCTCTCAGCCTGGCTCCAGAGCAGAGCTGCTCCAGCCCTCACAGCATCTTCCCCTGCTATAAATCAGTCCTCTAGTAGAACAGCCTTTGGCAGGGCTACCGTGGGCTCTCTGAAGCTCAGCTGACCCATGGACCTTAGCAGCTCTGTGCGCTGGGTTAACCTGGGACTGTTACATGACGTTGTGCACTTGGAGATGGTGGGGAGATGGAGCAGGCTGGCAGGAGGAGCTTTTCCTATCCCCCGTCTAGCTGGCACAGTGACTGGCAATGCTCCAAAGCCCACGTAAGAAGTTCCTCCACCCGTTTATGCTCCTTTTTCCATGCCATACCTGTCTGCAGCCACAGAGGAAGGTGACATAGAAAGGGACCCACTGCTGGATGACTAAGTCCGCAGAAAACCTCTGTGGATCTGTTTCTCTCTCAGAGTTGAAGAGCTGTTGCTCCCAGCTTTTCCAACACTATTCCTTTTCCTCCTACTGTTTCCCATATTAGCAGGGTTGTCCTCTCTCAGAAGACCTGTGAACTTGCAAATTGGCAGGGTTGCAAATTGAAGGGTCATCTCAGGGGCTGATGCTGGGTGTTGAGGCGAGGATGGACTCTAATGAGTGTAGACTTGGTGACCTGGGAAGGTGTCAGAAGCCCCTGTTATGTTGTGTTTCACACCATGTCCTGATGACAGTGTTCAAGGCCAGGTTGGATGGGGCTTGGAGCAACATGTTCTAGTGAAAGGTGTCCCTGCCCATGGCAGGGGGTTGGAATTGGATGATCTTAACCCTTTCCAACCCAAACTGTTCTATGATTCTATGATGCTGCTGCACAAAGGAGGAGGAGAGCCAGAGCTCCCCAGCCTTGCACTCACCTGGAGAGAGAAAAGGGTAATAAATAATAACATTTCTATGAAATGTTTTGTCCTTTGAGAGATTTATCTGAGGGTCTGCAAGGATTTAATAACTGAGAGCTAATTAAATGTACTAATTAACCCAGTGTTTAATCTCAGCTCTTTGCTAGCTTTCTGTTCAGCTGAAGCAGAGGTGTAGTCCCATATATCATAACATCCAGCCACTTTGCTTAATTGTGATTCCTCTGCATGTGGTGCAGGCACTGAGCCACTAAGGTGATGGGAGGAACATGGAAGCCCACGTACAGGAGAAAATTAGAGGGGAGAAGCCAGCTCTGTGTGACTAACAACCTGTGAGATCATTTCCATGAAGAGGATGCTGACAGTCTAATTTGTTTCCCCTCCCCATTAGCACTGGTTTGTTCTTATTGATGCCACTGCTTTGATAAGGGTAATGGGAACAAACTTCTGGGCACACAGTGACAAAATGGCCATGTTACTCCTTGGTCCCATCCTTGTCACCACGGGTCCAAGCTGCTCTGCTACAACCAGGAGGAGGATTCTCACTTTCCCTTCTTACAATAGTTCCCTATGGACTTGTTTTTCTGTGAGGGTTTATACGGGTGCTACAGGGTGCTATGTTTGGTGCACAACTCACACAGCCAACTCTCAGATCTTCATGAGCTGTTTCCTCAGAGCTACAGAAGAAGGGACACCTGAAGTGATTGCCCAGAGCCAAATCAATCCAGCAGTAGGTCAGGAGCAATGGGACTTTCCTGCTTCCAGGGCTAAATAATTCCTCCTGGCTCTGGAGCAGGTTGATGGGTAAGTGGATTGTGGTAGGCCCAGGAGAAGGTGTGCTTCATAGAAGAAACAGAGACACAGGACTCACAAGGTCAAAAATCCTGGCATATCACAAAGGCCATCATGCCAATACGCACTTCTTGTGGATGTGGTATTTAGTGGGGAGCATCTTAAATCCCAGCATTACTTTTTCTCACAGCTGGCATGGAAACTATGCCTGGGAAGCTACCAAGAACCACAGTCTGCCTAACCTAGGGTAGAATAATTACCCCCAACAGCACCATTTAAACCAGCAGCATCATGTTCCCTTCTGTAACTCTATCTACACACTGTTAATTAATTACTGCTAATGTAAATATGGGCTGGAGATGAGCTTCTCTCAGGCTCATAACCTCAACTTGGGGTCACAACTCCTTCTTCAGGAGTTACTAATTTAAATGTGGTTGGGAATGAGTCTGTGTGAGCATCAGGTCATTAAATGAGCTGGTGAAACAGGCTGCAGTGAAGGGATGCAGCAGTCACCTTGATTGGAAATCACCAAGGGAAAGGCAGGCACGGATCTCTCTGGGATGTCTTAGGAGAATGAATCAGGATGTGAGGAGAGGGGGGAGATGATGCACCAGGGGCTTTTTTCTGAACCAAGCAAGCAAATGATTTCATGAAACCAGCAATCCCCCAGTGCCTCCTTGCGCAGCCCTATGCAGCCAGCGGAGGAAATTGGTGACTGTACCCAGCAAGGCTGGTTTTAATTAACAAATAATTATCTACAAATTGCTGTAATTATTGCCTTGGATTCCAGAGGATGGGGACGGTAGCGCGAGACGAGCGCTGTTTCCTTGCGAGTGAAGTGTTTTCCCTGCCTTATCTCCAGTGCTCTGCTGCTGTGAGGTTTGGGGACTCGGCAGAGCTCTCCTTCTGAGAGAGAGATAAAGCAGCTCAGGCTGCCTGGAAGGGGAAGCACGGTGGGAAAGGCACGGAAGGAAGGTTGTTGGGTTGTCTGTCCTCATGCTGGAGTGTTTTGTGGGATGACAATGAGGAGATAAACCTCAACACTGGGGGCCAGGAGGAGGGCACTTGCGAGTCGGTGAGGTGGTGGAGCAAAAGGAGCATCCTGGTTTAGATCTTTCAATGAGAAGGGGGTAAAACCAGGTTTGGAAAAAGGGGGTTTATGTTAATTCAGGTCAAATGGAGAGCATGGAGCTTCCCTGAGACTTCAGCACTAAGTGATGCTGGTCTGGCAATAGAATCATAGAATGGTTTGGGTTGGAAAGGACTTTAAGATCATCCACTTCCAACCCCTGCCATGGGCAGGGACACCTCACACTAGACCATGTTGTCCAAGGCTCTGTCCAGCCTGGCCTTGAACATGGCCAGGGATGGAGCATTTACCACGTCTTTGGACAACCCATTCCAGTGCCTCAGCACCCTCACAGAGAAGAACTTCTTCCTTATATCCAACCCGAACTTCCCCTGTTTAAGCTTGAACCCATTACCATGACCTTCTGGACTATGTTTCAGAGGGAGGGTGATGTGTGCAGAGCCCTTCCACCACTTTTCCTTCAGGATCTGCTGCCAAACCTCGTCGTGGATATTCACAACCACCACCTTTTAATGGTTACAAAGAGTTTCCCCATGGTATCCTAAGTAATAACGCAGAGATGTTTATTGTCCTGAAGGGTTTATACCCATTCAACAGGGTCTAACAGGGGAAAATCTAGCCCAGTTTGCAGGCCAGGAACTGAAAAGACTACAATACATCCCAGGCTGGATGGGAAACCTGTTGAAGAGTTCCTGAGCCCAGACTTCCGTGTGTTTAATCTCTGAATCCTGCTGCCTCCCAAGAAACAATGCCCTTTATTCTGTCACTCCTAAGAGATTCCCGTAAGTGATGCCACTCTCTGCCAGGGTTTCAATACAGCCTCCACTTCAAGCTACTGGTGTGCTTTTCGTGATCCAACCATGGCATATTTACCTGAGGTGAGCTGCCTGTGCCATGTGCTGCTGTGTTGCCTTCATTTACCCTGTGCTATGTCTTTTCACTTCCCTGTTTGGGTTGGGGGCCCTGCAGCCCCTTCCGAGGTGATGGGGAGTTCATTGCTGACTCTTACAGCATCCGTTTGGCTGTAGGAAAACCTTCTTGGTGAAGAGATGTTGTGGCTCCTTGCTGGGAAGGAGTGTAAAGAGCAAGGCAAGCTGAGACATTTGTCCTGCCTTCACCCTCAACTTGTCTTTATCAGCAGGACAAGATAAAAGCCCTTAACCCTGCTCAGCAATATCGCACGTATTGAGATGGCAGGTTATTTCCTGCTACTTTCTGGGGAAGCAGGAGGAATTTATTTGGAGGCATGAACCTGTGTCACTGCTGATGCCCAAAGTGGTCTCCAGCATTGGCTGGTCCCGAGGAGCTTCATGCTTTTCAGAACTCCTGAGGTTTAAGCTCCAGGCATGAACTCACCCCTTCTGAGCTCACACTGGGACCTCAGCAGGTGCAGGATGACATTCCTCAATCCTTTCAGGGTTTGTTATTGAGCCTCACTTGCTCATTGTGTGAGTGGAAACCAGCTGAGAAAAGCAGACTCCTTGCCCTTAATGTGGTGCCCTAGATGCTGGCACCTAGTTGAGCATCCGTAATGCTCCTGCCTTAGTCAAGGCATGGCTGTGCCTCAAATATGTGCCTGTAGCAGGAAAACAAATTAAATCAGACCATGCTTTGGTGTTAGGATCAAAAAGTGCCTTTTGGGGTTTCCTTAATATCAACCCCTCTCCCACGCACTGTGGCCTGTAAGTAGATGGTTTCTAATGAATGGAAAGAGTTCAGGGACAAAGAAGCTGTCACAAGAAATGATTGATGGTGCTGAATATTCTATTTTCAAGACTTGAAAGGAAATCTCTGGCATATCCTTTGGCAGGTCTGTGAGCCTAATGAAGTGGTTCATAGAGACACAGAAGGAACCGAGGGCCTGTTACCAGCAGAGCGGGCAGCATCGGTGTCTCATGCCCACTTTTGCAACACAGCTGAAGAACACTGTGGGAGAAAGGCAAAAATCAGATTCAGTTGCTTCAGCCCTGCTGACGAGACAAACTAAGCCCTTCTAACCACTGTGCAACCAGAGTTTAGAAACCAGGGCGAAGACACCAGTTCTTTGTTGACAAAACCCGCATTGTCTTTGAATTTGGAGTATCTGCAGGCTACTGTGTCAAGCACCACTGTGGCGGTTTTTGCCACCAAGCTTTAATGCTTTGGAGTATTCCCATGGGAAACCAGTATCCTCTTGTGCTACTGGGCTACATGGGTGAAACAACTTGTCTTAAATCACACAAAAGGTCAAGGTCACGCATGGGATTTGAACTCCAATCTTAAGATGTCTTGTTCTGTGCATGCAACATCAGCTCTTGTTTTATTCACGCCTCATTTCACTCCAGGTAGTTTCTACTGTCCTCAATCTCTCCTGGCTGACAATGATGCTTTTTGCTGCTTCCAGTGTGTCCCCATATGTTCCTGAAAAGCTGAAGGACCTCCTTGCTCTGTGAGAAGGAAGAAGCCACCTTGTGCTGCTCTGCAGGACGTCCAGTTTGAGTTTCTTCCCTGCAAAACCAGCAAAAATGAGGATGGGGATTACAAGGTACCAGGAGAAATTCTGACCTGTTCTCCAGGGGAGTGTCACCTTCCAGTTAAGGGATAGCAGCCATCTCACAGAATCATAGAATGGTTTGGATTGGAAGGGGGCTTTAATCTCATCCAGCTCCAACCTCCTGCCATAGGCAGGGACACCTTCCACTAGCGCACGTTGCTCCAAGCCCCTGTGTCCAAACTGGCCTTGAACACTGCCAGGGATGGGGCAG
>NW_009919851.1:12359-15172 GCF_000696875.1 Nestor notabilis
CATGGTCAGGGACACTTCCCACTAAACCATGTCACCCAAGACTCCATCCATTCTGGCCTTGAACACTGCCAGGAATGGAGCATTCACATCTTCCCCGGGCAACCTGTGCCAAGGCCTCATCACCCTCACAGTAAAGAACTTCTGCCTTACATCTAACTTAAATCTCCTGTCTTTCAGTTTGAACCCATCACCCCTTGTCCTATCACTCCAGTCCCTGATGACGGTCCCTCCCCAGCATCCTTGTAGCCCCCTTCAGACACTGGAAGCTGCTCTGAGGTCTCCAGCAGCTTCTCTTCTCCAGGCTCAACAGCCCCAATTTTCTCAGCCTGTCTCCATACAGGAGCTGCTCCAGCCCCTGATCATCTTCATGGCTTCCTCTGGGCTTGCTCCAACAGCTCCATGTCCTTCTTATGTTGGGGACATCTAACTCTAGCTTGCTTCCATGCAGATGTCTACATCTGAGCTGTCGTTCACACTCCTTCTATAGCTGATGGAAACAAATAAGCTCCTCTAGGGAGCAAGATGTTCTCATCCTGAAGTAGACATCTAAGATAACCTAGGTGTATGCTCACAAGAGTGCCCATGATGACAATCTCAGATGGCAAAGCCTCCATGGTTAGGAGAGATGTACCCATCTGAGTTATGCTGGCTATAGGCAATGCTGTAGGAGTTAAAGCAATCCTGCAGTACTGGAGTGAATAGCTTCAAAACTACCTCAGCTGCTCCTGTGTGTACAGGTGGGACCTCACTGCTGCCGGTGAGCCAGGACTTCAAAATACACTGGTTTTGTGCTTCTCCCATCACAACCTGTGCTGATTATTTCTTTCATCCCAATGTTTTCCTTTTTTTCTGGTTACTTCTTCCCTTTTGTCACTAGATGACAGCAGAGGTCTCATAACATCACACCAAGGACTGCTCTGAACCTAGAGCAGGTACTGCTTCTGTACCAGGCAGTTCATGGCTGGGACAGCCCGCTGGGTGCCCCAAATCATCCTGACGCCTTTTAACAACTCTTTGCCTACTTATTGATCTGGCAGATTATGTACAAACACAATATTTAAGTTAAAACTTCTCCCTTTTGTGGAGTTCTGTGGAACTACTTGTGTGTGTTTTCCTGCTTCTGTCATCCCCATCCTATTCTTAAGTATTTCTCTCACCCTTACTCAATGTTTTTTGTTTTAAACTGGGCTTGTGCTCTCCTAAGATGAACACTAAGATGAACACTATCCACCTCGTTTAATCCAATAGGAACATTCACAGATAGAGGAACACCCTGCAGCCCTGTACAACCTGCTTCTAATCAATACCTGCAGGCACAGATCTGAGGTCCCAAGGAACAAGTGGAATTCTGTGATAACTGGGAATTAGCACCTAAGTATGAGTATAAATGTTTTAGGTAGGGGGGATGGATGGATGGATGGATGGATGGATGGATGGTTGGATTTCAGTGCTTGCAGTAATTACTTCTTCTTGGTGGCATATAGGCCAGATAATTGAGAGGGGTAGATAGGGGGTGAAAAGAGGGATTTGAAAGAAAGAATTATTTCACTATAGATGATGCTGATATCAGGAATACCTTTACCAGGTACAAATACCAGGGAATAAAAGGCTAGGGGTTTTGACACATAAGCCAAACAAATAGGTGATTTCTGTACCTGGGATGCTATGAAGGAGGCTGATTCAGACCATGGTCTAGCAGAGAGCTCTGCGTGAGCACATGGACCTTGTATGATGATCAGCTGAACCAGGTCTCCGATCTGTACCAGGGTATTCTGTGGTGAGGATGTGATTTATGTTCCCAGGAGGATTTATGTTCTTTAGGAGACATTCTCTGTGATTTATTTGTAGTTTCACAGGAGATTCAGGAACAATATTTTGCAAGGAGGATTTTCATTATGAAATTCTCCAACCTAAATCCCCAACAGCAATCTTCAGTGCCTGCAGCTCTTGGGCATGGTCCAGGATTTTGTTCTTGTCAAAACCAGAGCAGAGGAGATATTGAGGCTGTTGGAATCTTTCAGATATTGCAGAACTAGAAAGTGTATTTCAAGCTTCTTGCCAGTGACCAGAAGCAGCTTCTGCCTTGTTTCCTATAGACATTGTGGTTGTTGCCTTTGTTTTCCCTGCAGTATTATTTTTACCTTCCAAAGCAGCAATAACATACAGATACTGTTAGACCTCCATGGTAAGTCCTTGACCACCTACTCCTATTGACTTGAATCATGTAGGATCACAGCCCTAAAGAGCTGGTGTGGTGCATTATGATGGAAAACTAACACAGCACTTTTCTTTCTGATCAATCAGTCTCCAACCCACAGCTGGGTGAAGGAGAAAAGGTAATATTGGTTCTTTGGTGTCATACTCTAGTTGTTCCTGGTGGAGATGGAGATTTCTAGGGAACAATGTCTCCCAGTTCATTGTAGCCATCTAAATATTAGGCAGCCAAACTAAGCTAGCAGTATAGGATCCCCATATGACAAAACAGGGGTAGATAACTCCCCAAAATGGTTCTGCTTTTCCCAACATGAACATCTAAAATAGCAGAAGGGAGGAATAATAGGAATAAGGAGGAGTCAAGAGATGTTTGTATCTCTCAGTTGGCCATTAAATGAAGGCTTAGATGAGTCACTTAGACTAATTGCTGACACTTGGGTGAGATGGAGCCTATCTCTTGATGAAAGAGATCAGAGATGATTTGCTGTATGTCCTGAGCAGCCCAGTGTGTGTCCACTTGAACCCATGGAATATGTCAGGGTAGGGTGGGGTAGGAGAGAAGAAATGAGAGAGGAGAGGAGAGGAGAGGAGAGGAGAGG
>NW_009919851.1:15222-39477 GCF_000696875.1 Nestor notabilis
AAGGGATGGGATTGACAGGCCAAGAAGGATGTTTAAGGTTCTGCAGCTATAAGTAGGTGGAATATTCATAAACCACCACACAGACACCTCATTCCCACTGAAGTCACTGATTATGCTTTTTCTCTCATTTCACATGCTTCATCCTCCGAACTGGGAGCTGCCCTGTCCCTAGGACACATGGCTCAGGTGGTGGCTGATGGATCAGGGGAGAGCCTGGCTGTGTTTGGGAGCTGGCCCATCACTTTGAACATTGCTCGACATGTCCCAGAGCATGAAGCAGTTCCTATGTGAACCAGCTAGGAACTACCCATCTGTTTCATGTCCTGTATTAGAAACTGCAAATCAAGGTAAAATGTACCCCGGAGATGACAACTATCTAGGTCACCCTGGCCATGTCCACAGCTGGCAGAGTGGCAAAGGGAAAGGAGCAGGGTGGCACTTGCTGGTGCATCAGAGCTGAAAGCAGGTCTTTAGAGACACTGGTACAGCGTGAATGTTACAGATCAGCTACCGCTGACCTAAAACATTCACCTTGAGGTTTAAAGGATGACTTCTAAGCCTTGTTACTGCAGTTTTGGGACTGAAAGGGGTCCTGAGAAGCCCCCACAGGCTCAGTCTCAGGCGAAACAGCCTGCAGTTAACCAGCAACGTGTCTGTGGTGCCAATTGAGATTTTAAATCTGGAAGCATCTGCCCCAGCAGTGATTTGATTTTATGCAATGTGTCTCATGCTTCTGTATTGCGAAGCATGCCACTAAATCCTTGCACATCAAAGGAACAAAGTAAATCAAGCAAAACTGCATAAACCACATTACAGTTCAGTTTTGGCACAAGGTGCTTTGATGACCCTGGAGGCTGTGGTCCTCTAGCTGGCAGGATAAAAATCACACAGCCCAGAAGCAGTGCTGTTTTTCCTGTGCCACCAGGCAGAAGGCTTGCAGCTAAGGTTGGATTAGGAACTGGTCTGGCATCAAATGGTCCAGAGACCTAATTTTAGTTTTCCAGGTGGATTGAAGCATTGTACTTAATCTTTTTGTGTTTCCATTTCCTGCTCCATCTTTTTTAACTATCTTCCTTGAGGGAGATGAGGATTAATTAAAGTGGAGACCAAAAAGCTTTAAAATTGTTAAAGCCTCAGGTTTACCCTTTGCTAGACCAGCTCAATTGAGTTCCTGTGGGTCAGTATTGCAGTGCAGGTGTTGACCACAATATTACTGCTGATATTCACTATTTATACTCCTGATCATATGGGGACTGTTGCCTTCTGCTGCTTTGCAGGCATCAGTAGGAAAGGGAAATGGTACTTCAGAAGCCCAGCAGCTATCTCACTCCCTGGGACCATGTTACCCCACCACTCCCTTCACTGCTGATGGAGGAAGCCCAGGGGATGGCTTAGACTAGATGCCCACCACTAGATGGTTTGCATTATGTCAGTGAAGGTCTAAGGCTTGTTGCTTTGCCTGTGTGGAAGCACTTGGTGCAACACAGAGGCCCTGGGATACCTGGGACATCTTAAAGAGGACTGACAGGTCTTCACACAGAATCTATAAGACACGTGTGCACTCCTGGATTAGCAACTGGATGCCAGAGCATCTCAAATGCACTAAATATACATATGCACGGGTAGCTAAGTAGAGCTGCTGGTCAATACACCTCATGCAGGCCAGGGAGCAATTCAGCCTGTAGAGAAGCAGACACCTCCATCTGCATGGCTCAATTGCTTTCCTGACTCCACATGTGCCCTGGCCACCTCCTCATGTACATGAGCAGGAACTCATACCTGTGGCTAATGTAGATACCTGCACATCGACACCTACGTATAGAGCTGAAACCAACCTCTATCTTCTTCCTAATTCAGATCCCCAAGCACCAGTGCTGAGATCTTCCAGAGAAGAAAGGAGAGATGGAGATTCACGCTGGAGCCTGACCATGTTTCCCACAGGAAAAGGAGGTAGCAGCAAGGTTCTCAGGGAGCTTGTTCTTGCCTGTGGATAGGTTCCCACTGGAGATTTTCTGGGTCAGGAGAGTTAGGGAATGCCCAACGCCTCCTGGCTAGAGCTCTTCGTACTGTAACTCCCCAGATTTCTTCTCTTCCTGCCTGAAGTCCTCTCCATCACAAATCTAACACAGAAACTCAAGACCTCTCTTCCAGATATACTAAGACCTTTTGTCCCATGCCAAGTCTCTACTCTTCTTTTTGCCATAGCACACTGATAATCCATCCTGTGCCGCAGTAAATGGACTATAATCCATGGCTAAACCCAGTTACAATGACTTTTGGTCACTCCTGGCCTAGAACATGTTGACATTTATAGACCACCATCCCCACGCAGAACATTACACAAGAAACAAAGGCAACGCATGTCCCAGAGATCTGTTTCTCTAGAGGATGCAGATGATTTCCAGGCTCCTGGTAACAGCACAAAATAGTCTGCTATTAAAATCCTAAAGCCAGTGAAATAGCCCTTCCCTGCAGGCTTGCTTTCTATGAGGCATTTCTGACGAGACTCCAGTGTCTCTGCAGAGGCCTGGCATGTGAAATCCAAATTATATACCTACATTCCCCTCTTTAGAAGTGGCTATGTGAAGCACAAAATCCCTTTGATATTCACTCTGGGGATGGGAGGCAACTCCCTATGTTCAGACCTATGTTCAGGCTGAAGACCTGCAAGACTTGTAGCTCAAGAGCTACTTCCCCTACCCATGGTCCTCCCAGCTCAGGGAAGAGCCCATCTCCTCCATCCTTCAGAGCACGATGGAGGGGCCAGAGGCAGAACCACCCTCTTGCTTTCTCCATCCCCCTGGAAACACTGTGGGACCACATAGAGTTATAGAATCATAGAATCATAGAATGGTTTGGGTTGGAAAAGACCTTAAGATCATTCAGTTCTAACCCCCTGCCATGGGCAGGGACACCTCACACTAGACCATGTCACCCAAGGCTCTGTCCAACCTGGCCTTGAACACTGCCTGGGATGGGGCAGCCACAGCTTCTCTGGGCACCCTGTGCCAGCGCCTCAGCACCCTCCCAGGGAAGAACTTCTTCCTTATATCTAACCTGAACTTCCCCTGTTTCAGTTTGAACCCATCACCCCTTGTCCTATCACTCCAGTCCCTGATGAAGAGTCCCTCCCCAGCATCCTTGTAGCCCCCTTCAGACATTGAAGCTGCTCTGAGGTCTCCACGCAGCTTCTCTTCTCCAGGCTGAACAGCCCCAACTTTCTCAGCCTGTCTTCATGCATCTTGTCTTTCCATTCGCACCTCCGGAGCCTTCCCCCTGATATCCAAAAGGGCACATCTATAACTACACATTTTAGGCTATTTTGTGGTGGGGATAGGTTAAAAATGAGTCATGGTCATTTTCATGAATTACTCGCAGTGCAGAGTGTTTCCACACAGTGAGCCATTATGAACCCATAGGTGGAGAAGATAATTATGGCTGGTGTAAAGCTGTGCCTAATTTCCTGCTCTGTAAAGGGGAGACAATAACTCCTTTTCCTCATGGAGGTGTGTGACGATTTAATCACAAGGGGAGCTCTGTATTTATAGATTCTAAAGACACCACTATGATTATATAGCCCCACCTTCTGCATAACAAAGCACAAAGAACATCGACCACTAATGTCTGTGTCGAGTTCATGATTTTTGCTTGAGTTTCTAGCACATCTCTTAGATAATTCACGTGGCCAATCTGAATGCATGTGTCAAGTTATGAACCCCATTTTCTGTGTTGATTTATGCACATCATTGTAATTTCAGCTTGGGAGTAAAATATGCATTTCATGTCATCTGTTGATTTTATACTTACACCCTGCTCGCTGCGAGATCAGAGTAATGTCAGCCAGTCAGTGCCCTGATCAAAGGAAGAGCCTGACACATCCCTGAGACCTCTTCACAGAGAAATTGTGGCTATCACCATTCATGGCCCTGACACCAGCAGAGCGATATGGCAGAAAATGTTCTTCCTTGGACTGTGAGTGACATCAGGAATCCATCAGCTGCATGGGTCTATGGGCTTAGTCCATATAATTCACCATTTGCTTTATGTTCATGTGCCAAATTACAAAGGATAGAAGTTTTACTTTGTTTAGTTCCCAGGAAAGTGGAGTTAATCTTTTTACAACAACCTCATGAACAAGGCTGGGATCTCTTTGCAGGAATCATAAAATCATAGAATAGTTAGGGTTGGAAAGGACCTTAAGATCATCTAGTTCCAACCCCCCTGCCATGAGCAGGGACACCACACACTAAACTATGTCACCCAAAGCTCTGTCCAGCCTGGCCTTGAAAAATGTGTGTATATGGATGGAACAGCAAACTTACAGGAAAGGTACATCCATGTAGCTGTAAGTCTGGCTTAACAGACCATAAGAATAGACTTGGTGAAAGAGCTGTCTCTTGAATTAATATGGTTTCCATACGGTGAAGAACCTTGGTGTTCAGAGAGATCAGTTTAACCCGCTGTGTCTGGTTGCTTGATGGTGTGTCAGGCAGTAGCGGTGTCGCCCGTCACAGCGTTTTGCTCTTACAAAAGCTTTGCCTACCAAAAGCTAACGTAACCTAGAGTTATTTTTCCTAATCTGCTGGATGTGAGATCGCTGTCACACATTTGAGGATGTTTTACTCCACATGGGAGGAGGCCATGTGCTTCCTGACGGGACACATGGAGAAAATGAACCTGTGACTAGCTGTGAGGGCTCTGAAGATAAGTTTATCCTTTGTCACATGCAAGAAAGCTAATCTGAAGACACAGATGCTGGTTGACCTCTAAAATGGCAACAAGGTCTGGCCTAGGGGGACAGCATCGTCTAAAGCCTTCAGTTACTTGGTGAAGACTGAAGATGCTTTCTAAAAGTGACATGACATGATCAGAACAATTCCTGTGCCAAATGTTGGAGGTTTTTTATCCTTGCTGATCACTGTGTCCTCTAAAGAGTAAAACTAGCAGTGGATAAGCTCAGAGGGGACCAGGGGGAAGGCATGGAGGCTGAGTGCAGAGAGCTATGCCTGGGGGAAAGACTGAGATAACGGCTGTGCTTAAGCATCTGCCCCAGGGACCCAGAGCCAGGAGGAGCAGCTTGAATCCAGACCGAAGATGCTATGAGGGGACTTACTTAAGATCATTTTTTGCAGGATTTCATGTTTGTGTCTGCTTTTGTGATGCTCCTGAAGTCACCAACACACACTGACTCATGATTTAAAGACTCCAAGTTCTGGAGAAGCTGTTATATTCCTAGGTACATCGTTTCCCAGGGAACCCCTAGGAAAATCACTCCGTATTCCCATCTGAACTTTCTTTCTGGTTTGGCTGCAATGTCTAACCACCATATGTCTTTATTACATTCTCCCAGGCACAAAAGCTGACTTGAACATAGTCAAACAGGGACACTCTGCTAATGCTAATCACAAAATACACACTTAGTAGCTGTTCGTGGTCTCCAGCTATTTTCTGCTGGTGGTCAATTAGAGGACAATATTATTTACACCATGTCCCAAGACTGATAACAACAAGGTTTACAAAGTATGTACTCCTTAAAGGACCAGCTTGTGGTAATATATAGAGTAATAAACCCAATAAGGCCACTGAAACAAGGAGCAAAGATTGGTTTATGAGACAACTGGATGTTTTAATGGAGAAAAATGGCATTAAGGTACATGGTGACAAATCAAGAGGTGGGGTTGAGGCCCACAGAAACCACAGCGGCAGAGGAGAGGGGAAATAGCTTTTTCTTGTTCAACAGGTCCCCACCTCCCTTTTAATGTCCAGGACAAAATGTTCCTCATGGGAAAGTGTTTTGCACAACTTCATGGAGATGAGATGACCACAGCTTCAGCTCATAGATGTGGGCATAGCAACCTCTTCTGTCCAATGCTGCTGTGTGGCACCATTGCTGTGCCTTTGGGCTCTGGGCTGCAACCTTGACAATCAAAAAGTCATCTTTCTGCTTTTCCCTGAACTCATCAGCATCCTTAAGAGACCCAGGCTTCCTCCAGCCCCCCTCCTGTACCTTAATGTCTTCTTGGAAACACACAGCACCAATTGGAAAGAAAGGTTGAAAATCAAGAGTGATGCTTTTAGCTTTTCATAAGGATCTAGAACATTTGACCTCTTTTCCTCCCACTGGGTTACTTCTCTCCTTTTAATAAATCAAATAAAACTGTAGAAGCACTGCATTTCATCTTGTCTGGACTGTTATATTTAATCTCCCGAGTGGGTGGAAGTAGGTGTATGTGGAGGGGAATGGCTCAGAAGCCTGAAAACATGAGAGATGACTCTCTTAAGCTCTTCTGATTTCACAGAGAGTTTCCAGATAGGACTTTAATTAGGGCCTATCAAAACCAATCAGGAAAAGCAAAAGGTTTGTCAAGTTGTTCGCTACTGAGAAGCTTTTTACGTTTGTACCAGGGGTTTTTTCTTGGCGTTCTGCACAAATTTATTCATCCTAACAATTTTACAGCTGCACTCCCTTGCTTATAGCGCATCTCTCTGCATGAGAAACCTCTTTTATCATCTTTGCCTCTTGCTCAATTGGTAATATTCCTGAATGCTGGGATGGGCAGGAGCACTCAGGCATTGCCAGGGTGGAGATTAGATTTTCACTTTGCACTTTTCTGGTAGCTAAGAACATTTAACTCGTGCTGATAATGCCATTATTTGTGTTTCACCTGCAAAGACAGTTGGGAAGTCAACAGTCCTTGTCACTCAGTGATGTAAAACAGAAGCATAGAATCATAGAATGGTTTGGGTTCGAAAGGACCTTAAGATCATCCAGTTCCAACCCCCTGCCATGGTCAGGGACACCTCACACTAGACCATGTCACCCAAGGCTCTGTCCAACCTGGCCTTGAACACTGCCAGGGATGGGGCAGCCACAGCTTCCTCTGGCAACCTGTTTCAGGGCCTCACCACCCTCACAGCAAGAGCTTCTTCCTTATATCTAACCTTAATCTTCCCTGTTTCAGTTTGAACCCATCACCCCTTGTCCTATCACTCCAGTCCCTGATGAAGGTCCCTCTCCAGCATCCTTGTAGCCCCCTTCAGACACTGGAAGCTGCTCTGAGATCTCCACGCAGCTTCTCTTCTCCAGGCTGAGAAGGTAAACATAAAACATGATAAATAATCACATTTTATAGCCTGTCAAGGAAAAAAAGGGGGAAAGCAGCACAATTTTAAAAGGAAAATTAAAACATTTTCTTTAGCAGATTTTAGTGGAAAAATGTTTTCCCCCCTGTTTTTAATCCCGCAGTGTGGTTCACATTATCTATGGAATTCTCAGCTCTGTTGGGTTTTCAGAGATTTCAGTCAACAGGGAGTGATTCAACTATTGAAAGCCAGGATCATCTTGAAGTGTTTTGCTGGATTACAGCTTCCATTATCAAGATCCTGGTCACACCAGCTCTGAGATCCAGGAATATTTCTTGTTCAGAAAACACAATTTCAACTAAAATTGTTAACTTCGGTCTCTAATACAGCTGCTGAAGGGAAATATATGACAACTGGAGGCTGTAAAAACAGAGCGGGATCACTGAGCACATCTGGAAATGCTTTAATTACTGCACGCTCAACTTTGAACTACTTGGTTCCTATGTAAGCACTATACTAGTAATTAAAATACACCTTCAGCTCCTGTGGATTGCCATCTTTTAACTACTGATTTGGAGAAGGGAGGGGAAAGAGAAGGGGTGATTTTATGTTTGTGGGATTTAAGGCCAAAAGGACTGCTAGATGTGACTGGATGTGTAACAGACCAGTGAATTCCATCCCCTTACTCCTCTTTTAAGCCCCAAACCTGGAGTTGACAAATGTACGTTTTCCTAAAAGACACTTCATCTTGGAAGGAGAACATCAAGTAATGACGTTACACCTTGGAGAGTGGAGGGAACACTTGTTTAATGAATTTTAAGAAAGCATAAAGATAATGAAAAGCTTTTCAAGTCCTTCTTTTAGGCAGTCCGAGGATGTATGACATTTTCATTTGATTTGCAATGAACCAGTTACAAAGAGCCATGGTTTTATCTGTAATGAATTATATATTTAATTTGTGTTAGTATAAAACTAATGTAGGTCCAAAGGATATACAGTCAAAAAGCAGCTGACTTGGTAAATTATTCTAAGGAATTACTTTGAGTTTGAATTCACCGACTTGCCATGAAATCCTGTGCACTTGGCTCGAGATGATAAATTCACTGTGCTGTAAAACTGTTTTAAATACCTCTTTTTGTTGCATTAAGGAAATTGCATGGAGATATGAGCAGGTTTTTTGCACAGTATTAGGGAGTGCCTCATCCACTGGCCATCATTTTGAGTCAGCAAGTCCTTTCTGTCTACAGGTGGCTGGGTGGTCTGTGTGAAGGCAGACACAGTCCTCTCCATAATGAATGCTTCAGCCCCAATCAGCGCACCTCTGAGCTGCATGAAAGCAATGCCAAACTTCAGATGATGTTATTGCAGAGCTTGTCTTGAAATGCTGCACACTTCGGCTCTTCTGGATTTGCTTCTGTGCTCAAAGGATATCTTTCTGCTGTGCTAGTGGAAGCTACATGAGATAAACAGGGGAAGTTCAGGTTGGATATAAGGAAGGAGTTCTTCCTTGTGAGGGTGCTGAGGCGCTGGCACAGGTTGCCCAAGGAGTGGTAAATGCTCCCTCCCTGGCAGTGTTCATGGGCAGGTTGGACAGAGCCTTGGGTGACATGGTCTAGTGTGAGGCGTCCTTTGGCTGGTTCACTGGGATGCTCATGATCGAGCTTGGCTGAAGAGAGCTCTGTGGTTATTTAAGATTAGACCAATCCCTCTTCTAAAAGTTTCTTCTCTTCTTGCTGTGGAAGATGTTCAAGTAGCTAATTATGACCACCTATATGATTTTCTGATGGTTAAAATCCATAAAAGGAGGCTACAACAAAGCTGGAGAAGGACTTTTTGTCAGTGCAAGTAGTGACAGGACAAGGGGGAATGGCTTTAAACTGACAGAGGGGAGATTCAGGTTAGCTATAAGGAAGAATTTCCTCCCTGTGAGGGTGCTGAGGCGCTGGCACAGGGTGCCCAGAGAAGCTGTGGCTGCCCCATCCCTGGCAGTGTTCAAGGCCAGGTTGGACACAGGGGCTTGGAGCAACCTGCTCTAGTGGAAGGTGTCCCTGCCCGTGGCAGGGGTTGGAGCTGGATCAGCTTTAAGGTCCCTTCCAACACAAACCAGTCTGGGGTTCTATGAAAATTACATCAGTAAAATCAGATTCCTTATGGCTGACATTGCCTAAATAGACATGCTCCATGAGTGCACCACAGCTCAGCTCATCTGTCTATGGCTAAATCCAAGGCAGCTTCAGGAAGGGCAAAGCCAAATTCTATGCATAAAAGCAGCAAGTCTTTTAGGAGTCACATTGTCCTTGGAAAGCCAGGCCTGAACAAGGCAAGGAGTCTGGACTGATGTCCCCGCACAGCACTGTATTGCCAGTAGAGATGGAGAGAACCTGACCTCTGCAGTTTCTCCTCTGACTGCCTTTAATTTCCTTCTGGGGTCTAATGCAGAAAACGTGAAAATTTGGGGAAATGAAGAAAAAACACTTTGTGTGAAATATAACCTTCCGAATAAAACCTGAAACTTTCTAGAGTAACTATTATGATATTACTGCTACTGCACTTCTACCTTTTACTAATAAATATCCTGAATTATGTCAATGTATATCAAAATGTATAATCTTAGTGGTAATGATTTCCATTGATTTTAGACTTTATTACTGGTACTTACAGTGCCTTGTTACACTGAATTATACTGAATATATATAACAATGCCATTTTCCCCAAGCTTTCCTCCTGAGTGATGAAGGTTTTCTTCCCCATTTGCATGACAATGTGTGAGGATGTAACCTTTCTTTTTTGCAAGTCAACAATATTGATGCTTCTTATTTTCAAGTTTGTAATTTCCCTACCTATTTTATCAGTGTTTATAAAGATAAAATGTATACAAGCACTTCAGTATGCAGCACTATTGCATGTGTGGGGTGTATTTGCATTGTTGGGAAGTAAATAATTGGAAAGGAAAACAATACAGATCAAACCAGAAGATACCATCGTGCTGTTGTGCAAAACCCTCAGAAGTCTGTGTGCAGTTCTGTTTCCCTTGTCTCAAAACTGATTTACCACAAGTGGAAAAGGCAGAAAAGAGAGCAGCGAGGATCATAGAATCATAAAATAACAGAATGGTTTGGGTTGGAAAGGACCTTAAGATCATCCAGTTCCGATCCCCTGCCATGGGTAGGGAAACCTCACAGTAGACCATGTCACCCAAGGGTCTGTCCAATCTGGACTTTAAAGTTGCCAAGGATGGAGCATTCACCACTTCTTTGAGCACCCTGTGCCAGCGTCTCAGCACCCTCACAGTAAAGAACTTCTTCCTTATATCCAACCTGAACTTCTCCTGTTTAAGTTTAAACTCATCACCCCTTGTCCTATTTCTACAGAGGATGATGAATGGTATGGCATGGTTTCTGTACAAACAACTGAGAAGGAGACAGGAGTCTAAAAAATCATGAGTGACAAGGAGAAGCTCAATAGGGAATAGCTAATTGTGTTTTCCAGTGCAACAATCATTACACTGGAATAACAGGAGTGTTTTACTGTTTCAAATGAAATGATAAGCAGACAGATGAGGAATTTTATGTATAAATTCACAGGCTGTAGCAAAAACCTGACTCTGGACATCTTATATCCACAGCATCAAAGAGACTGACTAATATGTCTCCTGTAATACAGAGGTTGCAGTTCCAGTGTCAGATGTAGGATATGGAGCAGAGAATAGACCAAGAAAACTATTGATAGTCGATATACCCCTGAGAGTATTTGATGAGGCTGTACTTGAAACTGACACAGGGAACAGTGTAATACATGCATGTTTGATCAGAAAGAATTATCCAGTTTCAAAACCAACGTGGAATAAACTTACATTAGAGGGTGAGATGGAAGCCATCATGGTGGGGATTGTGTGCTGGCCAGAGATTCGTACACATAACTGGTGGTTCCAGTTCCAACTGAAGCATTGTGGCAGTTCATGGCAAACTGTCTGGAAATCATAGAATCATCAAATCACAGAATGGTTTGGGTTGGAAAGGACCCAAAGATCATCCAGTTCCAATCCCATGGGCAGGGACACTTCACACTTGACCATGTCACCCAAGGCTCTGTCCAACCTGGTCTTCAACACTGCCAGGGATGTGGCATTTACCACTTCCTTGGGCAGCCTGTTCCAGTGCCTCAGCACCCTCACAGGGAAGAACTTCTTCCTTATGTCTAACCTGAGCTTCCCCTTTTTAAGTCTGATCCCATCACCCCTTGTCCTATCACTACAGCCCCTGATGAAGAGTCTCTCTCCGGCATCCTCGTAGACCCCCTTCTGATACTAGAAGGCTGCTATGAGGTCACACACAGATATCCACATTGGCTTCAGAGGTGCTGTATCACTTGAAATGCTTCAGAAAAATTCAGGAATGTAAAGTGGATGTACTTGAAGATCCTAAAGAAGAGCCTAAAATGAACTATTGAGGCCAAAAAATGCGAAGTGAAACATAGAGAAAATGTGTGAAATTTGATGAAAAATGCAGTGCAGACAAAAACTTGTGCTGATAAATCAGGACTTCTTGAAGTCATGGTCTGCACACATAGGAAAGTGTGGCTATCTCTTAGCTTTGGCTTATTCACCCTGCCCTAGGATTGCTTTAGTGGAAAGTCTAACACCAAACCCATCATCCTCATGTTTGTGTGATATTTGCTGTCAAGAATCAGAAGTGGGAACAGCCTGCTAGTTCAGTGGACAAGACTTCAAACAACTTGTAGTTGCTCATGGATTTGGATTCCTCTCTGGCCAAAACCATGCAGAAAACCTAGTGGAGGACATCTGCAAAGGTAGGTATCTGCAGTGTGGCCTCCAAAATCTGGTAAAAAGGACCAAGGGGTGCAAAACCCTACAGTTGCTGTACACATTGGTACTGCAGAGGCTCAGCTGGCTGCACAGGATTAGGCAGATGGAAACTCCTAAGGAAGATTTGTGGAAGAATCCGAGTGCACCTGCAAGCTATTCTGAGTAAGAGCAATAGGGTTATGAAACCTGCAGAAAGAGCCCTAAAAGTAAAGGAAAAAATGAGAAGGCTGCAGAGCTGTAAAGGAATGAGCAGAGGGACAGAGATGGATGGGCCTCTTAGAAGAGCAGCCAGCACACACAGTGCTTCTGGGAGCTCCTGAGAGACTCACTGAGTGCTGTTAAAACAGTTAAAGTGGAGCTGAATGTGGTTTTTTTTTTTCCCTGAGTGCTGTAATACAAATTGCAATGTGAGCTAATTTGCTGCTGAAAAACAAGGGGTTGTGTTGTTATGAGGATATTGACTACTTCCAGAACAAGAAACATGGTGATACTGCCCAAAAAGCAGCTGGGAGGCTTCTGGAGTCAGGTTAATGTTTGAACTGTAACTTGACTTTTCTACTGCATGTTCAGCATCTGGCTGCTTTCCTGATGGACCCTGAGTGCCCCGGTTCTTCCTCCATCAAAATTGTGGCCCAAAACTTTCCCTTTGAGCATCCCAGGCAGGACATGGCCTCTGGCTTCCTCTAATCTGGCTACAAATCATGTAATCCCACTATAGATATCTAGAGTGGAGGTGTTACTGCTTCTTTTAGCTTCGCTTTGCAGCCAGAGGACAGAAATATGCTGCTTTCGTGGTGTCCCTTTGCACATCTTGCTGCCATGGCTTGATGCTGAGCTACATGGATTTGTGCTGGAGCCAGATGTAATGTGGGACAATAAGCACCGATGTGCACAAGACTAGACCCACAAGACACATATTATGAATTCTTGAAATAGGGTAATATCTTCTTAAGTGGGAGAACTCCACCTCAGCTCAGCTGGGTGAGCTCAGCCTGTCTGAAGATCTTGGATCTTCACTTATCTACAGCTTTAGATGCTCAGATGTTATTCACCTACTTCTTATTCACCTCTAGAGAACACACATGTGCTCTTCAACTGCAAGAAGACACACATCACTCAAGGAAGAAGCCCAAGGATCCTCATCTGTGCACCTTCCTGCCCCAAATTACTGTGGAGCAGTTTAGCACACTGCATGCCCCATTAGATGTGCATTGATTATCCACCTTTAGCACCATCGATATTCAGTCCATCAATGTGCAAATGCTTCCCTGGGAAATAAATAGCCATAAATCATTTTGCTAAAACCTCCAGCCAAAATAAGGGCAGATGATGTTACTAAGTGAACTGTACAACTGATTGGAAGTAAGAGCTTTTGAAATAGCTTCTTGATTGAGAATATATTTCTCATTAATCTTTTAAACAGTGTGAGCTGAGCACAAAAGGATAATGGAGGCCACAGCAGCATTCTTAGCCCTGCCCTTAGGATGAGGGCTGCAGTGCTTGGGCCTCTTAAACAAGTCACTGAGGAGAAGGTGTCATTTTCTGGAGGTGCTTGAAACACCAAAGGCTATGGTCATTGAGGAGCATGACTGCGCTACAGGCTTGGGATGCAAAGTGGACATCATCCTCCTGCCCTGTTTGGTTGCTTCTCTTTCTGTAGGTGGCTGTGTTCTTTGCTACTTAACCTCCCCTAACACCCCAAATCTGTCCCTGGCCTAAAGCTCCCCGCTATTAGGGATAGTGAGCTGAGGTTGAGTGATGATGTGGACCTTGTGCTGTTTTGCTCCACTCTGAGCAGGGCCAAAGGAGTAAAGGATCCCTACCTCCAACATGCGGTGTTTGGGGCACCTCTCCAGAACCACATTTGGTTCCTCTTCCAGTGGGTTTTGGGTTGTTCACTGTCATCATTGTGCCAGGGTTAGTGGTCTCAGCACCTCTCACTGAGGTTGTCCCATGAGATGTGGGGGCATTGTGTCATCTGGCCTGAGCAAAAATGTAGCCCTGCACCAGGGGAGCTTCTGGAGAGACAAGAAGAGACAAGGAGCCCAGATTTCTCTTTTGTGTAGTGTTGTCTTTGCCACAGCGACCACAACCAGGTCATCCCTCTGGATTGTGGATAGCTCATCCCTCATCTGGATTCTTGGTAGCTCCTGCCTTTCAGTGTTATAGCTGAAATCAGAAAAAGTGAGATCAGCTCCATCCACAAACAGCCAAAAACTAGATGTCTAGAATAGCCATTGAGGCATCCAGATCTGGACCGAGGCAGAGCAGAAGCTGGGTTACTACAGCTTGGATCAATACTACCACTGCTGTGCATAAGAGAGGACAGAGCATCCTCCCAGACTGTAAATAGAAGCAGCTCTTGGCACTGTCATGGGAATGTTTAATTCCCTGGTGTAGGTAGTGCATCAGAGGTGGTGTTTGGTGGTTTTGTGCTCCTTTGTCATCCTGTTATGAGGCCAGGAGCATTTCTGAACCACTTGGTCATCTTGTGACTACCTCTGTTGGCCATAAGGTCCAGTGGAGGCACTGCCAACAGCTCACAGGAGTCTTGGCAAACCAGACGGCTTGCCTTTCATTCCCATTTGCACCAGCAAGTTCATGTTATCTTTGGCTGGTTGGATCACTTTGATGTTCCTCCATTTCCCCAGGTCTTTGCACTCAATAGCCCAAATGTGGTATATACATGAAATTATTGACTGCTGTGCTTGCTTGTCCTTAACATGAATTCAGACATAAACACTTTACAGATTAGTACGGAGCAAACAGAGCCAGGTTAGAAGAAAAGCTGAAGCTTTTCCTCTCTTGTGTTTTTGAAGTGCAGTTTAGCAAAATCAATTCTAATCTCTTTCTTAAAGCATGATGCCAATAGCAAAGTCCTTCTGAACTTTAATGACTATTTCCCAAATATGATTGGGAAACTCCTGCTATTTTCACTTGAACAGGGAGTTTGGCAGAAGGCTTTTGTGCAAATAGATGAAAAATTCTGATCATAAACAGCAAGGGATAAAATAAGGATCTTCTAAACCAGACTGAAAGCTGACTGCTCTGCAGTGCAGCCAAGAAGCTAATGTTTGATGAAGGTTGCCTGCAGTGCAAGCCTGTCGAGCTATCATTTCTTAAATCATAGTGGTTTGCTTGATTTTCTTTTGAGGGAAGAGAAGGGAATGTGTAAAATTAATGTCAGCAGACCCCTAGTCTTTACCAGCAGAATGGATTGTAAAGTGCACCTTTGTTGTTCTCCATCTTCCTTCTGGAAATGGAAGGATATTCTTCTCCCTTTATTGCTGGAAAACCAGTTTATTTTGCAATTCATCTCCAGATTTTTTTCTACCTTTCCTTTTATTTTTATTGCCCTGTGATGCCACATTGCAATACCATAACGTTGTCTCTTTGAGGCACTGTGGGGAAGGTCTAAGTGCCCCATGGGTATTTGTACATATAGACATGTTCGCTATTCTGCAGGGCTCTGCTCATTACCACCATAAAGCATTAGACCCAACACCATTTCATTCTTAAAATGGCCTTTTACAGTATTCCAGCCCTAAATTTGGCTCTGAATTTGCTGGTGCCATCAATTACAGGTACAGATTGGGCCACTCTTCCAGTTCATGGCCCCTTTGTGAGCCCTTAAAGAACCCAGGAGCGGCTGGACAACGTGGTGTGCCCAGTAGATCAGTTTAAGTGTGACAGAGGACCTGTGTTCAGTCATACTGCAGCACAGGGTGTTGAGCTTGAATGGAAAGGAAGAAAGCAGATCCCAGACAGAAACGCTGGATCAAATCCTGCAGATGATGAAGATTTACATCCATGGAGGATTTACATAGTTGCGTGCCCTTCTCAACCCAGGCTTCTCTGCACCAGAGTCAAGACAGCATCTGGGGTTTTTCCACTGATTTCAGTGGACTTTAGATCATCATGGGGTTAAAACTACATCCTCTTCATGTCTGATGGAGATCACCTGAAGCCTTCCCTCCCCTTTCCTTTTCATTCATGCCCTTTCCGGCTTTCTGCCCTACTCCTCTTCCCTGGACTCGGGATGTCAGCATGAAGGGAAGGGAGGCTCAGGACACTTCAGCCTGCCACAGAGTTAGCTGAAACTTGCCAGATTAAGAAAGAACATTCATAGATATTTCTCATTCGAGCCACAATCAAAGAAACAACCAAAACCCCCCAACCCTGCAGATATCTAACATTTAACCATTTTTTCACCAGCTGTGAAGCCATTTAAAATTTGGGAATTCTGATCAGAAATTCTAGGGGAAAAGGGGAGGCATGGGGCTGTGATTCTGGGGGATGTTCTCCTACCTCTGTACCTCCTGTTGTCTTACAATCTTTGTTTACTTCCCTGCTGTGAGGGGAGATCTCAGCCCCAGCTCAATGGCATCAGATAGACCCTGACACTGTAAAGCCACACTCTGGGAAGGGTCATCAAGGCAAGGAGAGGGACTTCAGATTGGTCTTGTTGCCTTGTAAAAGCCTCATTTCTACTGATTTCATTGGTTTTTAAACCTTGTTTGTGGTTTGCTGGGTGTGCAGACATTGCAGGACAGGGGCTGTTGAGGACTTGCAGACTCCATCTGATGTTCTCCTTGACCTTCTGTGAGCCCTCCTGCTACACACACTATCCTCCTCCTCCTTGCCCAAGCCAGTTAGACAGTAGTACTCAGCACAACAGGATTTGAAAGGCTGATGTACTAACAGCAACCACATAACTGCCTTTGTTTATCATAAATCTCCTTTTAGCTAGTTTTATTAAGGCTCTTGGGCTTAGGTGCTGACAAATTAACGTAAATTGCCATCTTATTAATGGCTCCCACTCTAATCTTCCTTGTGATGAGAAAGACTGGGGTGAAAATTCTCAGCAGAAGTTGCATTTGCTGGCAGGTTGTTTTATTATTATCGTGGTGTGGTTGGTTTTGCTTCTGCCTTATTGTAATTAACTAATAGTGGAGAAAGTCAGCCTTGCTGTGTCACTTGCGATTGCTAGGGTCCACGCTGCAGCTGTAATTTAGAGGGATGGAATAATCACATAATTACTCTGCAGTGATTATGGGAGACTTGCATGGTCAGTGGATAAGAGAGATTAAATGGCAGTGGGGAAAAAGATGCAGACATATGTTGTTAGTTAACTGCTTTATATTAATCTAAGCCCACACAGGGAAAGTGCCATACTTATGCCACAGGTCCGGATGCACAAAATCCTTGCCCAGACTGGGGGGGGCATAAAGCACTGGTGTCCTGGTTCCAGTGAGTGGGAAGATTAGTTTTAAAAGAGGAAAATAGGAAGTAGGAAGATTAAGTACTGGAGGTAATCTGCTTTGCTTTGCTTTGGCATTGCTAAAGCAGCCTTATATGCATTTGCCTTGGGATGGCAGCTCCAGTCTGGTGAGCAAATTGGGCTGGTCACCAATGCAGCCTTAGCAGCCTTACATGCATTTGTCTTGGGATGGCAACCCAAACGTGATGACCAAATCATGTTGCTCTTTTTTGTTGTAATGAGGTACTTTAAATCTGTTCTGAATGCTTGATAAGGCAGTTGGAGGGGTTGGAATCAGATGGGATTTTCTCAGGTTGTTTCCCATGCAAATGAAGAAACATGATTTTGTGTCTGTTCCTGATTCTCTGTTAAGAGAAAGCCTAAAAATTGAGGTCGTTTGTGTCAATGATAAAGGGAGACTGGTGAGCTTGTAAAGGGATGCTGCAGCCCTCCTTACCATATAAGAAACTGTTAAGGAAATGTTTGTTCCCACCCCAGCTGGGCAAAGGAGACCAGCAAAGCAAGGAGTGGCGTGGGCTCATCATTCCCATTTACTTACCTTGGGACTCACCCACAGGTCTGATCCTGCATGGAAACGTATGTCTGAGCTGAATGGGTCTTGTGGCAAGTTTAGGTCCAAGGTGGCTTTGGGGTCCAAAAGGCACTTATGGGCACAATACTGGAGCTGTGTTCTGCAGACATGCTTGGGTGCTGCAGGGTCACATAGCATAGAATAGATAGAATAGAATAGAATGGAATAGGGTAGAGTAGAATGGAGTGGAATAGAGTAGAGTAGAGTAGAGTAGAGTAGAGTAGAGTAGAGTAGAGTAGAGTAGAGTAGAGTAGAGTAGAGTAGGAAGGGAATGGAATGGAATATTTCAGCTCGAAGTAACCTACTGGAAGTAATCTAGTCCAACTGCCTGACCAATTAAATACAGACAGGCTTGGGACTGCTCTCTGGGAAGCATCCCCTCCATGATCCCAGCCCTGTCCTGGCTCCTTTGCTTCTGAGATGATTTTCAGGAGAGTAAATCCACTCATGGAAGTGTCCAGCCGCAGCTACCAACAGGGGTGACCTTATGCACAAGAACAGAGCTTTTTTGAATGTGGGACATTCTGGCCACTGCACAGAGGTGACCACTGGAGACATTGGCAAAGACTGTGTTTCCCAGGGGGGTGACTTGCTTTATTTCCCTAAAAGTTTAGGGCAAAAACTTCCAATGAGATAAAACCCCTGCTTTAAAACATTGTTGGATGGGCTCCCTTGGTGGCGAAAGGAGGCTGTCTGAAATCTGCTTCCCAAACACTGCTGTGTTATCAGTTGCACAGGTACAGTGTACACGAGGTTAATGAAGGCAGGATAGGAAGGGATTAGTAGCACATGGCAAACAAGTTTGTGCTAAGTGGCTTAGGGTTCATCCCGTCCTGCTTCTAAATACTGATTTCTGCTGTTTTCACCTTCCAAAACACATAAGCTGTTGATTTTCATTAGTAAATGTATTTATACAGATAAGCTTTAGCCATCTGCTAACAGCTAGACGTGCCCCACCACCTTGTCCTTTGACATTCAGAACTGAACTTGTGGGGTTTTGGTGCAGGATGCTGGTGCTGATGTGCATCTGAATTGCCAAACACAGCCCCATTCTTGGGTATCCCATACGTGATATGAGAGTGTGTAGCACATTTCCCTGCTCTGTAAATCTGTCCCAAGTCCTATAACTTGTGTTTGTAAGCCTTGACAATGAGCATAGTACTACTATGCAGAAAAGGGTGGAGAGAACTGAAGAGCCCCTTATTTCCCATCCCCTTGTCTCTCTTTCTGCAGATCCTTTGCAGCCATTTAGATCTGGAGTAACTAATAACAGAAGAATAACTATATGTAACTATTCCAGAAGAATAAAAGTAACTAATAACAGAGATCAACTAATGCTGCATTGGCACAGTTCATATGGTGGAAAACAGCATTTCTTCAGGCTGAGTCTGGTTCTTGGCTTGGAGTGAGTTTCTTACTACTGTTTTCAATGAGAAAGGGCAGTTGCATCACATCTAATATTCAATGGAAAGCTTGAAAATATTCTTAAACTCCATATCAACCCTTCTGCATGCCCTGGGCTCTGCTTGATTTGATTATCCAAATCCACCCAAACCCTCTGCCACACAGTAGATTCAGAAGCAATTTAAGAGCTCATTACCTCTAATTTGTTTTTAATTCTTCTCTCTGAAACCCAGAGGGCTGCTAGCAGTTTCAAAGTGATTATGGGGGTCTGCCTCTGGTAAGTAAAACTCCTTGGATAGAGGCAGAAACTTCTTTGTAGGATGTGGAGGGCATTTCATGCTACCACTTCCAGATTGACTCCTTGCAGCATCCCATTCAGGTTGTGCAAGAGAGTCTGGCAGCAGCCAACAGCCTACAAGTGAGTAACTCAGGCATTTCTCATTTTACTGGGACATTAGGGGCCTATGAGCTTTTCTGTCCTTTGCAGCAAGGGATCTGATTGCTTTTGATCTCGTAACATAGGCTTTCAGCACCTACGTCTACTATGTGTAGGAAGGCAATGTGTCAGTGACATATGGGAGGGGATTCTAGTTGACCAAATGATCCTCTTCTCATCTTGAACTTGGGGCTCCTCCACTCCTAAGGTCAAGGGAAGATCTTCACCCTTCAATATTTGTCCATGTGCAGAGCAGGGGGAAGCTGTTCCTGCACTAAACCAAAGCCTTTACATTCCTAAAGCAGATCAGAATCCATGCTGCCCTCTGCTAGGGGTAACACCACCATTCCCAGAGCCAAAGCTTGCCCTTTGCACAAGGCCATGGCATGATGCCCCAGACTGGTCCCATTCCTGTGAGCAATGACTGGAGTCATACTTCTCCTCTGGCATGGAGATGTCCTGACCCACACAGATGGAGTCGGAGCACCCAGAGGACACCATGAGCTACATAGTGAGGTAACAGGGCATCACCTCTCATCTTCTCCTTCTCATAGACTATTGGTGACCCAGCAAAATCTGCTGTACTCTACCTCTGTGGTGCCATCAGGAGACTCTGGTGGGAAGGACAAAGCAGACATCACTGAAAATGGGCTGATGGAGCTGTAATGGGGGAAACACCATGTCAGTGAAAGAGCAGAACCTACAATAAATGGGGAAACATGAAGCTCTTCTGGTGAAGTGCAGCATTCCCAGGTTCTCTGCATCACTTCTTCAAGTGCTAATGGCATCATCTGCCCTCTCTGCTCCCCACCTGAGTGTTTAAACTCCATCCCCCTTCTTAGAAATCTCTCCACTGGCTGTAAAAGGTGTGGATGGAAATATCAGTTCACCTTCCCCAACGAGGGGATCATTCCTGGGGTTAAAATACCAACTCCAACCCATTTCCTGATGGATGTTGTGGCACCAGAGCTGCCCACCCCAGGAGGTGGCAGCCTCACACAGCACAGGGCTCTCAAGTGCTCGCCTGATCCCTGTTCAGAAAGAACGTGAAATATTTATCTGCAGATATATTTGGATCTGATTTTCCTTCTTTCCACTCTCTTTGTATCTGAACCATCTCTTTCCAGCCTTGCCTGTTTCCCAGAAAAATAAGACCTTGCAGTCTTTTCTGCTTCCTGACTTAAAGCCTGCAGGGCTGTGAGGGTTTTTTTGCTGTTTCACAACAAAAAGAGAAAGAAAAAGAAGAAACTACATTACTTCTAAATGCTTCAAAGCTAATTTGAGGTCCCTGGTAAATAGAAATCATTAAAATCCAACATGTTTTACAACAGAAAAGGTGAAGTGAATTTGCAGAGTGTGTATTTTCCCTTCCCCATGCTCATATTAATGGTTGCTCATAATATTGAATGAGCCTTTTGGCCAAAGACGTGCCGAGTCTTGCCCCGTTGATCAACAGGGATTAAAACAAGGCACCTGGGACTGCTCACATGGAGGCAATGAAATAGGAATCCGAGGGCTCTAGAGAGCAATTTGGGAAGTTTCCTTTCTTATTGCTAAGGCCGGGGCTGGATTTTCCCCAATTTTATTATTCTGCCTGGGAGAATATAAAATAATGAGACTCCTGCTGCTTCCTAGGGGAGACTCTTGAATTGCCTTCGAGATATCACTGTCAGCCTGAGCTTTGTTCCTGTCTACTGCTGACCTGAATAAAGGGGCAAAGAAGAAAGCAAAGGGAACACGTTTTGATGCTTACTGGTTGGCAAAAATGACTTTCATCATTTATTTTTGGGGGGTGGGAGCTGTTTGTTGGTTGATATCATGTAAGAAACATCAGGATTATGGAGTTTGCTACTAACTGTTCAGTCATTTTCTCCCCTTCTCAGTAGCTGGTGCAGGGCTGTTGTTCTGACTTTCAGCCTGGGAACAGCGCTGATAACACCGATGTTTTTAGTTGTTGCTCAGTAATGTTTACTCTGACCAAGGACTTTCTCAGTCTCATGCTCTGCCAGAGAGGAGGGGAAGCCAGGAGGAAGCAGAGACAGGACCCCTGACCCAAACTGGCCAAAGGGCTATTCCATACCACAGCACGTCATGCCCAGTATAGAAACTGGGGGGAGTTACCCGGAAGGCTCAGATCGCTGCTCGGGTCGGGCTGGGTATCGGTCGGCGGGTGGTGAGCGGTTGTGTCCTCTCCCCTTGTTATTCCTCTTATCATTATTATTGGTAGCAGCAGTGGTTTGTATTATACCTTAGTTACTGGAGTGCTGTTATCTCAACCCGTGGGAGTTACATTCCTCCCATTCTCTTCCCCATCCTTCCGGGAGCAGGGGGAGGAAGAAGATGGGGAGTGAGCGAGTGGCTGCGTGGTTCCGAGTTACGGCTGGGCTTAAACCACGACACTACTGAAAACCTTTCTCTTTGGAACATGAGAGAAGAGTAACAGGGGATTGCTCTGCAATCACAGAATCAGAGAATCATAGAATGGTTTGGGTTGGAAAGAACCTTAAGATCATCTAGTTCCAACCCCCCTGGATGGGGAAGGGATGCTCTGAGACTGGGAAAGCACAGGATGAGTTGCAGTTGTGCATTGAAGGGAACAAAAGCTGGATGATAAAAAAGGAGATAGAAGCTGCTGGAGCTGGTAGGGAGGAGAGTCTGGCTGTGAGATCTGGCTGTGAGTCTGGCTGGGGTTTACAACAGGGTGGCTTTAGGGCATGAGGAATGCAAACACTAAGGAGGCATTAGGAAAAGTCCCACCAATGTGTACCGTGCAAGTCAAGAGGAGAAAAACTGAAGTGTCCCATGTGGAGGGCTAGAAAAAGAAGGAAAATAAGGACAAGTGGGTGCTGGCAGGCTCTGGCTGGAGTTTTCCAGGATAAATTATTGCTCTGAGCTGAAAAGAAGAGAGAACTGAGCATAAAGAGCAGAAGTCAGTAAGGAGACATCCAACAATGTATTAGTTTGTTTGCCTCTAAAGCCACCCTGATGCTGAACACGGACCTGTTGTGCCTCTGATGTTGTACCTTGAACTTGCACTGCTGGCTACAAACACCGCTGGTCCCTCAGGAAAGACCATATTTCACACATTTATGGCATACTGGGGGCTGCTCTGCAGAGCAGAGCTCTGCCTGCCTGCAGCTGGGCTTGCAGACAAGGTGGGAAGGACAGATGTGCCTCCGTGGTGGGCTTTTAATGGTGCCCTGTGTGCAAATTAACCCTGCCACACAGCCACTGACCCTCAACTGTGACGAAGAAATGTGAGAGGTTTAGAAACCATCACTGCTGACAAGTTAAGTAAAATATCATACAATCATAGAATGGTTTGGGTTGGAAGGAGCCTTTAAACGCCACCTACCCATGGGCAGGGACATCTTCAACCAGATCAGAGCCCCAAGCAACTTGATCTTGAATGTTTCCAGGGATGAGGCATCTACCACTTCTCTGGGCAGCCTGTGCCAGTGTTTCACCACCCTCATCTTAAAAGTTTTCTTCCCTAAAATAATGTTCCAACTTCTTGCATGCATTTCTGCTGGTCATTTTACTGGTGGCGCCTGGAGATTGTTCATCTTTCACCTTGGGTGGACCTGGAGGTTCAGGCACTTGCAGCTGCAGCTGTAGGAAATGCCACCCAAATCTGTCTGCTTTTGGGAAGCTGGTCTCTGATGTTTGTGAAGATTTGGGTGGGAAAAAGTGTGCTGGGGGCACTGGTGGAACACCAGAAATAAGCAGAGGCTTCAAAGTGAGTTAGGACGACGGATCACAGCCCCGGGGATGAGCCAACAGAAGATGGGAAAACTTAAGAACAGAGTATGCTGGGGACTCAGTGAAGGAAAATCCAAGGATAAATGCCCAGTGAGAGCTGCCCCCCAGCCTCTGTATCCCTCTGGTTGCAGGTGAGCCTAGGCCATTTTAATCCCATCGGGATGCAGTTAGGCTTGTGGAGGATGCTCCGGCTTTCTGCTGGATATCTGTCTTTGTCATGGCTGGCACAGGGCTGTCACATCATTCTCATAACCCTGGATCCTTTCTGAGCTGCTCTTATGTTTGCTGGCACAAGAAAACTGGTCTCATTTAAGGGTAGCTGGGGCCACCATCTGAAAACAGAAGGCCTCAGAGATAAAGGAGACCTCGTGCAGCCCTGTTTCACACAAAGGGAGAATAAACATATGGAATAGGTTAACAAGTGAGGTGGCTGAAGCTGCGCTATAAGTTAGACTATAAATAAGTTCAAGAGGCATGTCGACAGGCTGCTGGGGGAGAAAAAATAGCTGGTGGGGAAGAAGGGATTGAGGATATTAGGTGGAGGGTGGAGGGACCTGAAAGGCAAGTTTATGATACAGGGAAAATTAGATGGAGAAGCAATCTGGTCTCTTCTTCCAGCTGTGCTGCGTGTCGGAGGAGACAGCTGTCTGAACCAATGTGTCTGAACCAGCAGTGATGGGTCTGTTTAGCATAAGGCAGGTTTTGCCCATAAAATTAGAGGGTGTTGAAGAGAGTTGACAGGGTGGTGTAGGAAATGGAGTGTTACATGTCTTTGGAGCTGCTCTAAGGGGTGAATGCCCCAGCCCTGGAAGTGTTCAGGGCTGGGTTGGATGGGACTTCAAGCAAGCTGGTCTAGTGGAAGGTGTCGCTGACCAGAGCAGGGGGTTGGAACT
>NW_009919852.1:0-6644 GCF_000696875.1 Nestor notabilis
TGCTGTAGCTGAACCCAGGACAGTATAAAAAGCTGTAAAGTTGAAATCAGTTAATCTCTATAAGGACCACTGCAGCCTGTATATGGAAGACAACATAACAAAGCTAAGTAAAATCTTATTGTCTTTATCTGCATGTTGGCTCAGAGTACAGAACTAAAAAAATCACTACCCCAGTCAGATGCTTTCTTGTATTTAATCTCCCTGTAGTTCAGGCATGCAGGCATACAATTATATGTTACAAATGGAAGAGCACAAGTCAAAGAGATCTAATACATAAAATAGATTATTTTTCCCACGTAGGTGTCATATTTTGGCTTCAGGAATGCACGCAGAAATGGGAAAGACTATTGGGTAATGTCAGACGTGCAAATAACTTCCTTTTCCATTTCCTTGGTGATGTTAGGTAGCAAGTATTTATGTATGTCTTCTCTCTTTATAAGCACACAGAGGCATAGGAGGATGGTACTATGAATAAAAAGATGCATTACTAGAGAAACTCTCCAATAAGAAAAGATAATCAATTAACAGAAAGTTAAACATACTCATCATTGAGAAAGACGTGGTTGATGTTCTGATATTTCTACCACAGGAGCTACATCAGCTTCTGATAGCCTAAGCAGGTAATATAGACTTTAAATGCAATAGGAAAGAAAGTATTTAAAAACACTGGAAGCGCACAGCTGCAATGAAACCAACCTGACCTTTAGTCAGTACATTAGTTTCAATTATGTGATTCAAGATACTGCTCTTAAACGCTTGCTATTTTAGGTAGGGGTACAGATGAAACAATGCTCATTTTTTCTGTACATAATGTTTACAAGAAATTCACATTGTTCATAAGTACACAAACAACTATCACTATTGCAGTGGTGTAAGAACATGCTTTTTCTTTATTTCAAAATATTAACATGTAAATGTACTCTTCATAAAACTCCAGCATTCCTGTGCCAAAATTGTAATGTTGAGAACTTTTTCCGTAAGACTCAAAAATTTGACATGTTGTAAATTTACTGGTTTAAGATTGCCAATCCTGCAATCTTTTCTCCATGCACATATAAAATTTCTTATTTTCTAGAGAGGAACTTTATGACAATGCCCAAAACTTTCAAGTTAAATAATAGTATTCCAATTCTGAAAAGTGATAGGGTTCTGTAACAAGTATATTCCCCTTAGATACTTACTAATCTTGATGCTAGCCAAAAAAAACCCAAAATTATTAATTTAATTTCAAATTCTAAACAAAATTAAAATGCTTTTTAACAGAGGATAAAATTAAATGCCTTAAAATGCTAGGAGATTGGGTTTGGGGTTTTTTTACATTCACTCTCTATATTTGCTATATATTTTATCATTAATTTATTTTTTATTCAAAATTATTTCTAATTAATAAACTAAAAACTTTTTAAAAAATCTGTATCAAAAAATGTTTCCTGATTCTCTTTCTTGCTTCAGAAAGATAAATATTTGATGAAGTGGAATCCAAAATTATTTTAGAAAATATAAAATTTGGAGCCCAGCTATGCTTCCTGGAGTTTTAATTCCAACTGTGGTTAAATTCAAGGGAAAACTTGTTTTTCTTTATTTGGAACTGAAAGAGGCCCACAGTTCCATGTGCGATAAGTATATGGAAATAAATATGCTGTAATGTAGTTTATGCTATTTTTCGGTTTCCATCTGCTTCCTTCCATTGCATCTTTTTTGAGTGACAGCATAATAATTGCTGTAGCAATTATTGCCCTTCCAATTCAACTGCATCATTACTGCAAAATAAATGTTTTGCTTTGTAGCAGTTTGTCCTGCTATGAAACTTTGCTTTAGTTATTCCAATCATCTAACAGCAGAAAAGGAAAAGCTGCTTTGTCATCAACAGCTTAATAGAAGACACTGTATATTCAATATGGAAAGTTGGCAGAATTTTAACCAGTATCAATTTATAAATAGGATAACAGCAATCATTTATTTTCTGCCTTAAATGAAAGTATCTTTTTTGATGAAATAATAGCCACTTAACTGATTTGAGATTGTAGTAAGGGGTTTTTTTGAGAAACATTTTCTTTACCCAGAGTAAAATGTGGACTCTCTTTGCAACAAAAGCTCGTAGAGGATAAAAGCTTCCATCTGAAATAAGCAGTCATAGTAATTTAGTTTATTGCAGTAAGTTTTTCATTTTCCCTAGTGGGCTTTCAGTGTAGCTGCAGTGTATTTCCCATTTTGTCCTGTGTCTTAACAAAAATGCTGCAAAGACTGTTAGAGTTGGAAGTACTTTGAGACATGCTTTCCCATCAAAACCATATCCTCAGTGCAATCTGTGGGCCTCCTCTGGTATAAAGAGGAGTTTTCACTGATGTTAGGAAAGTCCTTAGAGAACATAAATCTAGATTAAAGGCTGGTGCTATTTTTGTGAACTTTTCTGGCTGAAGGGCTGCATTTATTGTCCGGTGAGAATCGCAGGAGGAAACAACATGCAACTAACCCCTTCTTATTAGCATTTCATTCCTGAAACATGTGTTAGCTAACTGGGGGGTTTTTTCCACTTCCTTGCACCATCCTTTGTAGATAAAACCCCATCATCTCTGTTTCACTGATTCTCAGACTGTTCTGTTTATTTTGAATAACAGAACTTTCCAATGAATATTTCCAAAAAGAAAAGATAGCTTTACAATGGAACCAGTGATTCACTTTATTTGGTTTTCGCTTTTATTGATTGATTCATAGAAATTTCTTTTGAACAACTGCGGTTTTCTATAACGTTTGTAGAAATACCTATAGCAATCACAGTGCTCTTGTCCTCATGAAATCTGAGAGCACTCCCAAGTACAAAACACAATACTAATAAAGATATCAAATTGGCTTTAATTTAATGACTTTGATTTCTGCTCATAATCTTAGGAATGTAAATGCAAAATTTTATTTTCAAAAATAAATTTATTATTATTACCTAGAAAAGTAAAACTGTATTGGAAGCACATAATGGGTTTTTTGTAAAGTCATCTGTTCAGAGGTTAAGAAATCCCAGATGAAAGCTTGCTGTGCAGCTGCAAAAGTCTGTTTATTTTACCTAATGCCTGTCTAATATGAGGTATTTTAAAGATCTGCAGCTGAAGCTGAAACACAGGAGTCTCTGGTTCTACTAATTTTTAATCATTGTACTGCAAAACCTATGCACGTATATTAGATCTTGCATTAGAAAAAGCTTAGTCACAGGTTTTCAAAAGTGATCCTGCATCAGAGAAATGAGTAGTCTGCTGGCAATAATATTCACTTGCATTTGGTTGCATATTGCTCACATTCCCCAAACAAACTATCTATCTGGTACCAAAGCCAGTCTGACAAAAACCCTGCCATCTTCTCTTACCCTTGGCTGCTCCTTGGCTGTTCTAGTACAACAGCTTGTAGGGCTTTTGCAAAGCAGATGACCAAAGTGCTTCGGTCTACAATGCAGCCTGTCAGTTGCAATGGCACAACTGATGGACAGTGAACAGTAATGTCAGTAGAGAGAAGAAAGGGAACATTTTCAGCTGATTTTTTCTGTTACAGGAAGTGTAATGTTGAACCGTACCCACAGGCAGAGAGGAATTTTGACACAAGCCTTGTACATCAGAGATGAGTGTTCTAACCAAAGAACAGCAGATGAGTGTCTTGAATTCTTGTGTTGGAAATTAAAAGCATGACCTTTTTTTCATTTGCAAAAGAAAAAGGTTTAGCACCTGCCTTCTGGTTAAGAATTTGAGTTCTGAATCAAAAACAGAGAAACACTTCCCAATGAGCAGCAGTTAGGGAGCTTTTAAAGCTTATTCCTGGATCTCTTCTTTTTTTTCTTTTTTTTTTCCTTCATTTAGCTGAGTACTGCAAGTTTTCTCATAGAAATTGTGGTCGATCTACTTGTATGTTCATCAATCACTGCTGTTACTAGGAAACCATTGAGTTTTTCCTCTTAAGAATTGTTATAAATAAGCACCATGCCATGAAATAAGATCCTTGTGTATAATGCCTCTGCTTCCAACATAATTAAGATCAGGAAAAATCTAATTTTGGTGTAATTTGCCAGGTTGCATTAAATTATCTTGCTGGATCATTCATACTTAATTGCTTTGGACTACAGCTTCATTGCATTCTGTGATCCAGAGAGTAAATTTAAATAAAGGATGAAGTAGGCTGAATGATACTTACATTTCCAAAATCCTGTCCTAGAACAGAAAAAAAAAAAACATTTCCTATGTAAGCCACAGGAAAAAAAAACTCCCCCAGTTCTATAGTTGTCTTCAGGTCATGGAGTGTGTGTTAAATTCATCTTATGACTACTTCAGAAGAACTATAGACAAGAGATGGTTTTGTAATCTTGGAAATAACTGTGGTACCAAAGAGCTGCAAAATCCACAAACAGCATTATTCTTCTTCCCTTTTAAGACCCAAATATGACACAGAAAATACTACTGAAGGAGGAAGCTTAGAAAGCTGTGGAACTCAAATTCCTACTGTAAAATCTTTTCCTGTAACTTGAGTTTCAAAATCCTTACTGCTGACATGAAGCATAACTGTGGAAACACTGCAGTACCCAAGACTCTATAAAGTGGATCAGCAGTATGAATATTAAAATAATATTAAGTAGGAATGCAGATAAAAGAATTTATTATCATTTAGAATTTCCACTATGGGATATATATGTCAAATTACAAAAAAAATGCTGAATAAACCCCTAAATTTTGGAAATTTACTACTTAAAAGTCTTAAGCCAACTTGGAATCATTGGACTACTTAATTATTTTACCACCACTATTTTTTTATTTATTTTAATTAAATAAATTCATATAGTTCCTTTTTTAAAAAAAAAAGTTGAAAGTAAACATATTGAATAGAGCCATTCTTTCCTAAACTCACAAATTCTCTATTACCTATAGCTTTCTCTTTTCATTTGAACTGATGTCATCTATTCTTTTTCTTATTATTTCCACAGATGAATGTCACAGTTTGGCTTGAGTCAAGGTGTCTTAGAACTTTAGGATCTGTTGATCTTATTGGATCTAACTATTATATATTGTAGCAGTCAGGGAAGAAGCCACTTATTTTCATTAATCCCTTTGGTTACAGAATGGCTAATATCAGCCCTGTTGTACAATTTAGCAGCTAGAAATATTCTTCTAAGGAGCAGTAAGGATATGCTAGCAGCTGAGGCATACGTCCATGAAATAGAAGACCTTAATGTCGTTTCATTTTTATCCTCAGTAGGATTAAATTAATCTTCTATATGCTAAGAGACTGCCTTAATACCTTAGCTAAAAATTAGTTCAGTAGGGGCACTCTTCATCACTGTACTAAAGCTGCACTATCCTACAGAATTGAATTCAAAATTATTTATATGACATACAACATGTGATACAAATAGGCCTGAGCTTAGGGGGCACCCTTGAATGGGGAGTGTCTTTACTCCTGCTCATTGTCACAGGCACCTTTTATTCTATTTTTCATTTAGTTGGGTTTTTTTCTCTCTTGGTGCCAGTATTGCTCTGATGATAGATTCGTCTTCAGGGGAATAATGATTTTTTATTTTCATGAAGCAGTCAGTAACATTTTATAGCCAAACTTTTCCAAATACAAGCTACGACAAAGTTTTGCCAAATCTCATGAACATCATTCTTAGTTCCAGCACTACTGGGGCACTCTAGAAATCTGCCAGCTGTTTTGAAACATTTCAACATGAGCCTAGTTCTTCAGCATTTGAGTCTATATTCTGTTACAGCTATTCCTTAATATATCTGTGGTTGAAAGAAAAATATGATTTTGCATTCCTACGTATAATACATCTATTAAAGACATGTTTAAAAGCATAAATCCAACACCACTTTAAATAAGGCTTTAATAGGCATTGCTAACAAATGGAGAATATATGTTCGATGAAGATATGAACTTTGGAAATTAACTTTGTGCTACTAATCAAATGTCAATTTCAAAAGGAAATTAAAGGTAGGAAAATGGTTACAGAATTGGGTCATCTTCTGAGTTTGGTCATAGGCTTTTCATACCTGGTTTCCCATCTTGATGGCTGTGAGTGAGGAAGCCATGATTATATGAAATTCACAAGCCCATCTAAGAAAACACCTCACACATTCTCTTCCAAACTAGTATTCTGTCATGTGAGCTATATCCCATCTCCAGTTCATTTTGAAATTACGATGATGCTGTGTTTGCCTGACAAGCTGGCATTCTATTCAAAGATAGTAAGTAGATTTAATGGCATTTCTGTGACAAATCCCTTTGAAACGCCTGGCATTACTTCCACCATTTAAGCAGTGCTTCAGATAAAAAAGAATTGTATTAGTTCTTTATCAGCTCTAACTGACAAATATAACTGAGATTTATAAAGCCTATTGAAGTCCATGTCCATGGTGAAAATAAATTAAATGAAAGATGAGTTACATCTTTTGTGTCCATGTCCCTCTCACCACAGGTCACAGCCTCGGCTCAGCGAAGGTGTCCCGGGCACAGACGTTTCCCAGCTACCACGAGGAGCAGGGTGAGGAGCACCAGCAGTCCCTCTCACTGGCCAGCAGCTACACCTTCAGCTACGGCTCAGGCCTGGTGCAATGACAGCTGGGGGCAGCTGGCCGAGAGAAACAGTTGAGCCTGGAGCCTGCAGCCAGAGCCAG